>NW_026945731.1:347500-352500 GCF_034702125.1 Engraulis encrasicolus
TCCGTCGGCCGCTGCTAATTTGCATAACTTTCAGGAGAGCTCAACTTTTTGACGTGCCACCGGGCCCACGCTCGCCGTGCCGGAATCCCAGCATGCATTGCGCGTCCGGTAACGACGATATGCCGCATTTCATTGAAAATGAATTGAATGCGTTGGTACGGCTTGCGTCAAACTGACTAGTGGATTTGCACCGTCAGTCCTTTCCCGCGACGCACCGGACAGTGAAGAGCGTGAAGAAAAAAGTTTCTCCTCTCTATTTTTTGTGCTGCCTGCTGCAGAGGGTCAAAAGTGCTCTTGTAGGCTACTATTCCGAGGCAGCGCATAGCGAAAACATTCATTCTTTTGCCGCGCTGGTATACACACTTTGTCATTGGCTGTGAATCATAACTGTCATAACTGGCTCCGTAACACTGTAGAAGCGTCACTGGATCAACTCAGATGTTGAAAAATAATATATCTATATATGTCTCGCCTAACTAATGGGTTCAGTTAACACATCTTCAACAGTCACATTTCAAAGTCAAACTGAGATGCACCGGTGACTTTCACCCCAGTCTTTCAAATCACCTAAGTCCTTTCAAGCGACGCGCGAGATAGTGAAAAAGATAAGCGCGGAGAAAACATTTTCTCTTCTGTTATGACTGTGCTGCCTGCTACAGAGGGTAAAAAACAAAGCGGTCTTCACCGTACTGTAGCCTACTACAAGTAGCCTATTCCGAGGCATGTAGGCTATAGCCTATGTTCGTTTATTTTGCGTGCAGCTGGTGTTATGGAATCGCGCAAAACCAAGTTTTACCTCCCGAGCAGAGAGCTCATTGCACTTTTCCGAGACACTGATGGTTCCCATTTTTGCATTTTTGACACATTTTGCTGATATTTTCGCTTCATACCCTAAACAATAAAATGGCAGGTCCAATACACGTCATTCGTTTCTTTACCTGGTGGAATGCTTTAGGAACCTATTTTAAAATGGCAAAAGTTGGGCAGTAAATTACGAATAGGCTACATGACTATAGGCCTACATGACGAATCAATAGACAATTTAATTTGAAATTATATTCTATACACAGAGGCCAGTATGTAGCCTATAGACGACCCACAGTTCGCCAGCAGTTTGAGGGTCTCTGGGAGAGAAAAAGAAAGACCCCAGGAAAAGTAATGAAATTAGCCTACATTCGTTTAACCGATTTTAAATTAACAGGCATGTGGTAGGTAGTGTTTGATGAGTGGCCTTCTGTTATTTACTATAATAATAATAATAATAATAATAATAATAATAATAATAATAAAAAAATCAATGAATATCAAAACCAAGTGCAATGTGCTAGGCCTACTCTTGCTTTTTTTCCAGTGTTTTGTTGTCCTCAGAAGTAGTGCCATTGGATTCCAAATTTACTGAAGATAAATAAATGAGATTAATGAAATCTTTAAATGTTGCTTTCATTCAGGTAGCCTATTGCTTCTGAGACTTAATTCTCTAGGTAGTGAAAATCATCAATGTTACAAGGAGCAGTAGTTAAACCTAATGCCCCTTCACTTGGATATAAGGTCATTCCAAAGTCTGATCTCAAATTCTGTCAAATTAACTTATTTATGATTAATTTTGTTTTGCCAACATCAAGGTACATATTAGACCTGAAGCAATTGGAAAATTTGTGTGGTTGGAAATCGCTCCATTGCCAGTATCCCTTACTCTAAGTAATCCAGTTACGGTGAGGGACTGGGGGCGGAGTCGCCTTCTATGATGAGCTACCTCAGTTGTGGTGATGGTTTGGGGGTGGGGCTGTGCTATGGACATGGATGAGAGCAAAATTCCACTAGAGACAATACAGAAGGAGGAGACTAATCTTTAAGAGGTACCTTGACCAAAAAACTGTCCTGCCCGTATCTCCCACCATCAGTGAGGCATCCGGAGCATCGTATCAGCACGCTGCACTGCTTCTCAGCAGTACCTCTCTCCTGGAGTGATCCAAATTCTAGGTAGCGATCTGAGAGAGTATGAGCTAATACCCTGCATTTTTTTAAAGTAGGCCTAAGAAAACAATTCTTGCACAGCGAAAGTCTAGGAACATTACATTGTATTGATGTGGATTACAATTGGTCTTACAAACTAATGTACGAAAGATGATAATAATAATCAAGCACTGAATGAAAAGCTAACTATGATAATGTCTCCATTGGGGATTAGAGTGTCCCAAGTACTTAGAATGGCTCAATTAAACAGAGTATCCCAATATCTATAATATTAATAATAATAATTACTAATATGGTCATAATTATTATCCATAATAATGTGCTATCCATGCTGTGTTGAAACAAGGATGTTTTTTGTTTGTTTCCTTAGTTGTTTCTTTGACTCAAACTCAAAACTAAACACATTACGTAAATAAATCAAAGAAAAAATAGCTGCAATACCTACTCTGGCCACAATCCTCCATACTCAACCTCACATTTTCCTAAGTTGCAATACCTACTCTGGCCACAAGTGCCTTGCATAGTTGCAATACCTTCTCTGGCCACAATCGCCTTGCATAGTTGCAATACTCACTGTGGCCACAATTGCCTTGCATAGTTGCAATACCTCCTCTGGCCACAAGCTCCATACTCAACCTTTAGAGTGTTTTTTCTCAGAATTCCTCTGAACGACTAAGTTGACTTTGGGTAAGTATAACATTTGATAGAGACAAGATATGAAAATAACGAAAACACCTTTGGAAAGAGCTTGACATTGACTTTCAAATGGTAACGATATCTCAAAAATGTAAAATCCCACCATGTGAAGGGTTTTCCCAGATCGCATCACAATTATGTCTTACCAAGGACTCAAATTAGATTTGAAAATCCTTCTACCATCTGTAATAGAAACAGATGGTGCCAGTAATTTCCCTATCTGGAGAGCGAGAACGAGAGAGAGAGAGAGAGAGAGAGAGAGAGAGAGAGAGAGAGAGAGAGAGAGAGAGAGAGAGAGAGAGAGAGAGAAGCCAGTCTTCGAGCTTCATTGCCTGAAAACCCCTCAGAGACATATCTCTCTGACATCTCAACCCCTATCCTCTCTCTCGCTGTGTCTCTCTCTGTCTCTGTCTCTGTCTCTGTCTCTGTCTCTCTCTCTCTCTCTCTCTCTCTCTGTATTATGATTTTCCCCAATAGCAGGCAGTCATGTTTGACGGTGGCTTCCAAGATGGAAGTCAAGTTTCTGCGCTGTTGGCTGGTAACAGGGTTTTTAGTGTTTGTTTTTCTTCAGTAACAACAACGTCTAGCCACCTCATTAGATTCAATGGAATAACTGGTACAAACACAATGCAATATAATGTCGACTGTTGACTTTAAATTTACTTCTACTTTTACTTTGGCCACCTCTGGTAGCAGCACAGGTGTAGCAGCTCTCAAGCCTGTTTACACGATGAGCCAGTATGTCTATCCTCCTGATATTCTAAATCACCTAACTAGTCTGTTCCACGATGAGTGAGTATGTCTACCCTGACTTTTTAAATCACCTAATTAACATCTAATTATGGGTGGCTGAACTAATACAATGACACAATGAGCCAAATTAACTTGGATGGACAATGGGCAAGAAAAGGTCAAAGCCATCAGATGTCTGTTTGAAAAGGAAGTCAGAGGTGGAAGAATGTAGCAGGCAACTGTGTGATTGGATTGTGACAGATTATTATTGTGAATGTTTTCTGAGAAACAAAAGAATATAATTGAAAAAGGAAAAGCTATCGTCTAGCTTCTGTTTATATCTTTTAACGGATTTCCTATTGGCTAGACTAGAGAATAGCAGACAGTGGATACTGACAACACTGACGAGGCTTATTGAATATTTTAGACCGTGCTAAGCCACACATAAATTTGCCATTCACTGGAAAATGGGTATTGTTGATGTGTCTGCTATTCTCAGTGTATGACGAATTGAGTATAATGATTTGTTTGTTAGCCCTTTGCATATGCTGCGCTATCCAGGGAGAATTATCTGTATTCAGTCCACAGCTGACTTGGCAAAACTAAATCCCTGTTAGACTCTATTAGACTTCATTGGTTGGGAAAGGCATTGTAGTGTAATTACAGAATATTGCATTACTTCACTGACTTTGTAATGGCATATTAAATAATGTAATGTTTGTTATGCATACAATGTCAGATGCGCTGAGGGGGTAGGTCATGACAGGGAATCGTAGCGGAATAATCCACCTCGTCAAGAAAACAGACTTCAGACTTGTAGATAATATAGCGGATTGGCATGGCATTTTAAATGCATTTTAAACGTAGATGGTTGGGCATTTTTGGTAAATGATCAATATAAGTGATAGTTAAATGAATTCACTCACATTAAATAAATACATATGACACATTTACATACATTCAAAATGCATCCCATTTTTTTGCCCACCCCTGTGTGTGTGTGTGTGTGTGTGTCTGTGTGTGTGTGCGTGTGTGTGTGTGTGTGTGTGTGTGTGTGTGTGTGTGTGTGTGTGTGTGTGTGTGTGTGTGTGTGTGTGTGTGTGTGTGTGTGTGTGTGTGTGTGTGTGTGTGTGTGTGTGTGTGCGTGTGTATTTGCACTAAGCCCTACTGTAGACAACTAGAGAAAACATGGTATGATGTTGGTTGTGCGCATGTGATGCATTAGATAGGGGTTTTAGTGCCTGTGTGCCTGTGGTACAGTAGACTGTTTTCATATTACACTCTGATTGCTGGGCTGTTTCAACATGTCTGGCCTACTTTAGTGGTGTTCGTATTCACACATGCTGTGAGCCAGGGGCCAAAACCTAGTTGCTCTTTTAGTTTGCTGCTCTTACGCACTCTGTGCTCCTCTGCGCTGGTATTGAATAAAATATCCTGCAGAAGACACTGTAAAGTGATGCAATGAAAAGAAACAATCTATCAGACAATCACCAGGAACGTCATTGTGAGTTTTCAGATTCAAACCTACAGCTGACCATTAACTGGCATGTTTACTGACCTCAGACATCTTTCTTGTGGTATTGACTCAACAGCCAAAA
>NW_026945731.1:357500-370000 GCF_034702125.1 Engraulis encrasicolus
GGGAGGAAGGGAGAGAGGAGAGGAGAGGAGAGGAGAGGAGAGGAGAGGAGAGGAGAGGAGAGGAGTGAGTAGATAGAGAGGAGGGGTGGGGAGGGAGGAGAGCGGCAGAGAAAGAAGAGAAGGAAAGAGAGAAAGATAAGAGAGGAGAGGAGAGGTGAGGGAGAGGAGAATGGAGAGAGAGAGAGAGAGAGAGAGAGAGAGAGAGGGGGAGAGAGAGAGAGAGACTCAGAGAGATAGAGCAACAAATAAAAAAGCATGAACAGGTGTATCCATCCAGACTGAAAATATCCTTCTTCTGAGGGCTGCCCCATCACACTAGGGGCTGAGGGGGACGGAAGGGGGGAAGTGAGGGGGGAGGGAGAAAAGAGCAAAAAAAAACAAAATGGCAGATACGGGTCATTTCACGTGAAATCAGACACTTTGGGACCTGACCGACACAGATTTCAATCATATTTGGTGCGTCTTTTTAGTAGCAAGGTAGCACCCCAGAACTGCATTGGTTTGAATCTGACACTAATATTAAGGGAGACACAGATTCTCTCTCTCTCTCTCTCTCTCTCTCTCAAGGTTTGCTCTATCCAGCCACCATTCTCCATCCAGTACATGCCTCCTCTCTCTACCTCCCTCTCTTTCTTTCTCCTTCCCTCAGTCCTCTCTATCCCTCTCTCCATCCCTCCCTCCTGAGCCATATGCATCTCTATTCTCCTGTGTGTCTGGCACATTAGCATGTGGGTGAAGCTGGCAGCTGGACAATATGTCTCATCTGCAGCCTCCAAGTAGGAGTACTCACAAAATCATAGTGACACTTCAAGACTAGTAGAAATACTCACAATATCATAGTGACACTTCAAGACTAGTAGGAGTACTCAAAATATCATAGTGACACTTCAAGAGTACTTAAAAGGCTTGACACATTTTAAGGCTCTGGAGCAATGCGGTGCCTTGTTCAAGGGCACTTCAGTCATGGGTAAAGGTGCTGGGAAGGATGGGATTTGAACCAAGAACCCTCTGATTTCCAGGCCAGCTCTCTATTGAGCCATGGTTGCACTGTACCCAGACGTAACCTGCAAATAACTATAAGTGGCTTTGGATAAAATCATCAGCTAAGTGTAATGTAATGTAATGTAATGTAATGTAATAATGTAACAATGAAGGTGAGTTCCACCTGCTGCTCCGGTTGACCTCACTATAGCTCTCACCAACAGGTACATAACCCCTCACTTACCCCTCCAGGGGCTGGAGCCAATACCCTGTATCTAAATAGCAGGCTAATGGCCAGGTAGCTCTGACCAACAGGTACATAACCCCTCACATACCCCTCCAGGGGCTGTAGCCAATACCCTGTATCTAAATATCAGGCTAATGGTCAGGTAGCTCTCACCAACAGGCTAATGCCCAGGTGCCATTGCCAACAGGCTAATGATCAGGTGTCTCTTTGTTTTATCCACCTTTGTGACAAATGGCAAAATCTGAGCGAGCGGGACAATGCGCTAAGTGGTCTCTGAGAAAATGGCCGTCCAAAACCCATTAAAGCCTACCCTCCTCCCCCTGACACAATGCCGAGCTTTGTTATTTTCGTTCCATAGTCTCAAATGGTGACATTTGTTCACAAAAAAGAGGGTGGGGAGTAAGAGTGAGGGGCCTGTCTCGTTACAGAGCGCTGGGAAAAACACACACACACACACACACACACACACACACACACACACACACACACACACACACACACACACACACACACACACACACACACACACACACACACACACACACACACACACACACACACACACAAAGGAACGCACATACAGTCCCAGGAAAAAGTTTGTACACCCTTTGAAATTTCTTACATTTTTGTCAAAATTGGTCATAAAACATGGTCTGATCTTCCCGGAAATCACAAGAAGGAACAACCAGAGTCTGCTTTAACTAATTCAACCTAAACATTTACAAATTTTCATATTTTCATTGGCCATAAGATGTAAACATTCACAGGACAGCAAGGCATAAGTAAGTACACCCTTGCATTCAATAGGTTTTAACCCTAAGTTAGTCGCAATAACCTCAACCAGATGTTTCATGTAGTTGCAGATCAGATTAACAAAACAATCTGGATGTATCTGGTCTCCCTCTTCTTTAGAAAACTGCCTCTCGTCAGCAAGGTTTGTGGGATGTCTGGAGTGCATAGCTTTCTTGACTTCATGCCATATAATCTGAATTGTTTTTGTCAGTGCTTTGACTGGGCTATTCCAGAATGTGTATTTCATTATTATGAAGCCATTCTAAAGTTGATTTGCTTCTAAAGTATGGGTTGTTGTCACATTTCAGCACCCATCCTCTTGTGTGCTTCAACTGTGTGACAGACTACCTCATTTTTTTCTGTAAAATATCTCGATAAACTTCTGAGTTCATTGTTCCACTGATAATAGCAAACTGAAAAGGGCCTGAGGCAGCAAGGTAGCCGCATATAATGATGCTCCCGCCACCATACTCAAAGGTGGAGATGATGTTTTGGTGAAGGTGTGGTTCTCCAGTTCTCCTCCAAACATGACATTGTGTGTTCCCCTGAACAATTCAACTTTGGTTTCAACGTTGGTCTACAGAATATTTTGCAGTAATTCTATGAAGCATATCAATGCTTTTTCGCAAACCTCAAAGGTGCAGCAATATTTTTTTGGACAGAAACCCCATTAATTTTAGATTGGCAGAATGAATCCCATTTTTAGCTATTCTTGGTTACATCTCCTCTTCTGAGTATGGTGGCGGGAGCGTCATTATATGCGGCTACCTTGCTGCCTCAGGTCCTTGACAGTTTGCTATCATCAGTGGAACAATGAACTCAAGTTTATTGTGATATTTTACAGAAAACAACGTGAGGTCTGTCACAAAGTTGAAGCACACAAGAGTATGGGTCCTGAAATGTGACAACAACCCATACTTTAGAAGCAAATCGACTTTAGAATGGCTTCATAATAATGAAATACACATTCTGAAATAGCCCAGTCAAAGCCCTGACAAAAAATAATTGTGATTATATGGCATGAAGTCAAGAAAGCTATGCACTCCAGACATGCCACAAACCTTGCTGACGAGAGGCAGTTCTCTAAAGAAGAGGGAGACAAGATATAACAGATTGTTTTGTCAATCTGATCTGCAACTACAGGACAAGTCTGGTCGATTATATTTCAACTAAATGAGGGTTAAAACCTACTTAATGCAAGGGTGTACTTACTTATACCCTGCTCTCCTGTGAATGTTATGGTCTTATGACCAATAAAAATATTATAACATGTAAATGTTTGGGTGGAATTAATTAAAGCAGACTCTGATTGTTCCTTCTTGAGATTTCCGGGAAGATCAGACCATGTTTTATGATCAATTTTGACAGAAATGTAAGAAATTTCAAAGGGTGTACAAACTTTTTCCTGGGACTGTACACACGGACACATGCACGCATGGACAAATGCACGCATGGAGACACACACCTGCACGTTCGCACACGCACACGCACACGCACACGCAATCCACACACGCTAGGGACGCACGAATCTTAAGGCTTCCATAGAGACGAATGCCAGCTCGAGCCGCTTCCAGCACTTTACAAATGTCAAAGTCATCAAGACTCCAAACCAGAAAAAGAAAAAACCTGTATGGGACCGATTCTGCTTTTCAATCCCATAATAACACATTTGGAGGGAGAAAAAAATGGCCTCTGTCAGAATGCTCCTTTCAGAGTGTGCTGACCCATTGCCAATCAGGATGACAGAAAGCACTGGTACGCTAAGTACACATTTGCTTTGTTTCCTCGGCCCTTTCCTGAAAGGCATTGAAGCCGTTTGCAGGTCTGTAGAGTCCGGCGCTCTCTCAGGTGATGGCCAGACCTTTCAAAGTGCACAGACGCCTCGATAAACCCCAGCACTTTTTAAAACTAGCTCTTCTGAATAGAAAGATACCTCGATAAACCCCAGCACTTTAAAAACAAGCTCTCACGAACAGTGACCAAGGGCAAACTAAAACTCAACAAAAATGTTTTTCCAGAATAAAAAGAAACGTCACAAGCTGACAGCTTGTGCAGCCTAGTGTGTGGTAGATGGGCGATATGATTCATGAAAGGTGCGAGCATAAGTGCGTGTGTGCATGTGTATGTGCGTGACTGTGTGAAAGTGCATGTTTGAATATTTGTCATCCCTTGATAGTCTGTGCAAAAGACAGTTCAAGTGGAATTTGGATGTGTGTTTGTGTGTGTGTGGGTGTGTGCGTGCGTGCGTGCGTGTGCGCATCTGTGTGTGAAATATGTCACCAAATGAAAGGCCGCTGTCTGGTTCTGGTACATACATTATATATAATTAGTATTGCATTGTGTTCTCTATCAGCTCCTTTGTTATTCAAATGACTTCTTAGAGAGGCAACAACATACTTCAGCTCACACCGCCAATGCTAGATTGCTAACTGTCGGAGAACACAGCAAATCATTATGTCTGACACATACCAATTTTAATATACAAAGCAGCTCGGCTGTCTCTAAGATGACACACACACACACACACACACACACACACACACACACACACACACACACACACACACACACACACACACACACACACACACACACACACACACACACACACAAAAAAAAAACACACACACACACACACAGAAGACAAAAGCCCTGGTATTAAGCCATCAAAGGGCTGACAATATCTATCATAAGCGATCGAAGAAGTAGACAAGGGTGTGAAGTAGGACTGGGCGGTATACCGTTAAAAAAACGTGATAACGGTTTTCACCTGCTAAACAAGGTTCACTTTTTGATGAGAGAATTCAGGATTTTATCTCATTTTTAAATTAAATTTCAGTCTATTCTTCAGAAACATTGAGATGTGGGGGAAAATCCCAGCTTATCAAAAAAACGTGCAGAGAACCGTGATATCAATTTTCATCAAGAAAACCGTGATACACATTTTTTTCCAGAACCGCCCAGCCCTAGTGTGAAGTGCTGTGAAGTTTTCAGTGTCTTCGGCGTCTGTCTCGTGACAGTCGGGTTGACAGGGCGTTTCCCCGCCGTATTAATGGACGCCACTTCCACAGAGTTTTAGCCGTCATTTGTCACTGCGGCGACTCGCGGATCATTTGCTCATCAAATTACAGAATGTTAAGCACGACATAAAGGAGGGTAATGGTCTGGAAATTAGTCAGTTATAATAATTACATCGCCACAATTGACCCCAAAACCCTCCCTCCCCTCCCCCCTGTCCACATGTGTGCACATTAAGGACGGGTGGAGGGGGGATGGGGGGATGGGGAGATGGGTAAGAGGGGGAATGGGGGAGGAGACCGGGGCCTGGTAATTAGCCTGCGATTATGCGTGAGGAGGGATGGCTTCAGCCCACCGGTAAACGCCTCAGAGGACAATCCACTCCACTCTCTCTCTCTCTCTCTCTCATCTCTCATATCTCTCTCTCTCTCTGTCTCTCCTTTCCATCCTCCCCCTGGCAAAGTGGAGTGGATAGCTATCAGCTTCCTGAGGGATGGGGCAGTAAAAGGATGAGACGTCCATTCAGGTTCAACGCATCATGCCATTTATATTGGGGTCAGATAGCTATAAGTGTCAATCTGTCATCCAAGTCAAGTCTCATCACAGTCCACTGATTAGCAGACAGACACCAGGTGAAATGTGTTTGGTGTGACCATCAGACACCAGGTGAAATGTGTTTGGTGTGACCATCAGACACCAGGTGAAATGTATGGGGTGTGGCCATCAGACACCAGGTTGTGGAGGATGAGAAATGTATGGTGTGTGATCATCCAGTGAGGTGTAGTCCCTTAACAGATGCTGTTCCACCAGTAGAATGCTGTAATAGTCAATGGAAAACTTTAGTAAGACAGACATTTACCGCATATAGGAAGACAGACTGTTGACGAGTCTTACTGAGGGTAGATACTATTCTTCCAACAAGAATGGGATTTGAACCAGTGACCTTCTGATCCCCAGATGTAAAGTGCCCAGACCAACCCTCTGACAGTAGGCAGTAGACCTCAGATCAGGTGCCTTGCTCAACGGCACTCAAGCCAATGATGAGGGTGGATACTATTCTTCCAATTCGTATGGGATTTGAACCCATGACCTTGAAGATGTAAAGTGTTCAGACCAACTCTCTACTCATCAGGCCGTAGATGACCCTCCAAGGCCGTTATCCCAGTTATCTGCCATTAGGGTAGGGTACTTTTTTAAACCTATTAAGCCGGGCTCAAACTATTCGACTCGTGATTTTGTGTCCGATTTTAACGTCGGGGTGCGCCACACACATGAAGAGACTGTCAGTCTCATCTCTGATCGCAACCACCGGGTCAATGCCCGACATTCTATTTCCATTCGCAAATATCAAGCAGTGTTTCATTTCTACGATTTACGATCAGCGACTCTTTGAGCTGCCAAAGTTCTATCTTAGAACGTCGGCCACGATGAGGAAATCTTGCCCAACAATCGCTTGTGATGGTCCTAGGGGGTAACGTTCCACAGATTGTCGGGATGGGGGTATTCAGCTGAGAATCGGGCTGATAGTCGTGTAGTTTAAGCCAGGCTTTACTGTCTGTAAAGTTGTAGAAACCATGCCACCTGCACCAGAATCTTGTGAGCAAGATAGACGCGTTGCGTGAAGCGTGCGACTAAGTTAGCTACGTCTAGAATGTTTGTTTGGAAAGCCGAGTTTGTGATTATTTAATTTTCCGTAGATAATGCGCATGGTTCCTACAGCGTTCCTACACACTTAGATACCGTCGGCATTCCAAGCGAAGATTTGTTTCTATAAGCTTCTAACCTAGTCGCATGCTTGGCCCCTGACCGGTTCCAAGGAAAATGTATGGGCTCCCCATCAGCCAATCAGAAAAGAGAATTCCGTTGCGAATGCTCATAATGATTGTATTTGTATCCCGATAATCCCCTCCCAAAAAACCCCAATATATATATATATATACTATTTTTTTGTTGCTGTTTTTGTGTCTGTTTGCTGTTTTGGTACAATAGTTCAGCATTTTCCATTTGGTAACACTGGTCTAAAGCTTGTGCTTGAGTCATATGATACACAGTGACCACCAGAATCACCAGAGCGGAGTCTCGGAACACAGGACAAACACGTTTCAGAACTAACCCATTCCAGAATATGACAAATACAAAACTACAAGCCACAGCGAATGAGTCCAGATGAGTGGAGATGGAGTGTAAGATAACTTATAGCACCTGTCGGCTTTTAAAGCTTGTGTTCACCAATAGCAGTTGGTGACATTTGGAACATTGCTCTTGTCACGGTGGAGTTGTAAACAACATCACCATGTACTGCCCCATGCCCAGCCACCAATATTGCAATACACTAGTAGAAAGAACGGTGATCAGATCAGATGCTGAGGTGAACAAAATTGTGTTTCAGGGTTTTTTCACTGTATTTATTTTCTCCTCACCAGTGATCTGTCCTGTCATGCATGGAGTGAGAGGAGGGCAAGGTGGCACAAAGAGAATTGAAGAGAGGAGAGGAGAGGAGAGGAGAAGGGAGGAGAGGAGAGAAGAGGAGAGGAGAGGGGAGGGGAGGAGAGGAGAGGAGAAGAGAGGAGAGGAGAGGAGAGGAGAGGAGAGGAGAGGAGAGGAGAGGAGGAGGAGGAGGATGACTGGTGCAAAGAGGAGAGTAGGGGAGAGGAGAGGAGAGGAGAGAAGAGGAGAGGAGAGGAGAGGAGGAGGAGAGGAGAGGAGAAGAGAGGAGAGGAGAGGAGAGGACAGGAGAGGAGTGGAGTGGAGAGGAGAGGAGAGGAGAGGGGAGGAGAGGAGAGGAGATGAGACGAGACTAGACAAGAGGAGAGGAGAGGAGAGGAGAGGAGAGGAGAGGAGAGGAGATGGGAGGAGAGGAGAAGAGGAGAGGAGAGTAGAGGAGAGGAGAGGATAGGAGAGGAGAGGAGAGAAGAGGAGAGGAGAGGAGGGGAGATCTTAGGAGAGGAGAGGACAGGAGCAGAGAGGATAGGAGAGGAGAGGAGAGGAGAGGGGAGAGGAGAGGAGGGGAGAGCTTAGGAGAGGAGAGGACAGGAGCAGAGAGGAGAGGATAGAAGAGAAGGCTGGCAGGGTTTGAAATTCCTCCAACAGCTTTGCAGAGTTCATTAAACAGGAAAACACTTTACATCTCTACACACACACACACACACACACACACACACACACACACACACACACACACACACACACACACACACACACACACACACACACACACACACACACACACACACACACACACACACACACACACGCTTACCTTTATCTTAAACGCCTCTTAGTGCTTAGCCTTACTCATAAACGTCTCTCCACTGTCCTGTCGGTAATGAGAAACAACTCCAGCGCACAATGAAAACAACATTCGGGGGTAAATGGTGGAAAACAAAGATTAAATTAATTCAGAAGGGGAATCCTTTCGGTTTGTAGTCTCTTACTGCACATGGGCCCGCAAAGGGGTCTATTCACTCTTTGCTGAAAATGCTCAACTACATCATAACATCATTGCTGTGACAATGCAGAGAGTCTTAAGTAACCGATTACCAATTACCGACTTAGTCATTACCATTTTGGTCACAATGAGGTGATAACTGAGGCTCTTCGGTGTACGCTAAGGGATTACATTATTGGTATAAAATAGGGCTGTAATAATGATATTGCTTTGACGCTTGGTTAAATGTTAAATGTTCATTTGTTCTGTATTTATTATTGACCACTTATTGTTACCAGTCCATCACTGTTACCTGTCCTGTCTTGCACTTTATGTCAGTGTGCAAAATGTCAGTCTTGTATATGTCTATGTCCCGACATGGTATAGAGACAAAACGTAATTTCATTTTCCCTTGTATGGCTTGTGCACATGAAGAAAGTGACAATAAAAGCTGACTTGACTTGACATGACTTGACTTAGATGCACGATCACATCATAACATGTGGTTGTTTTCTGGACTGAAGGGTAACAGAACTTCGAAAGGGCGTATCATGATGCTGCCTTCTTGCATCGCGATACAGTATGACTTTGTGTATCACGATTTCTCGGTTCAATACGATATCGTTACAGTCGTACTATACAAGTATATGTGCCTGTCCATGAGAGCCAACAGTGTATACAGTATATACCAGTAGGCTCTTCTCTGCTGATGTCCTCCAGACTGCTGCATGTAACTAGACGGGGGATGATGATTGATGTGCATAACATGTGTATTATGGATGAGCAGGGCTGTGCTGGTGCCCTTTGTAGGGCTACAAGGAGGCATCAATATTTCACAAGGCAGAGGAACGAGCGGAGCATCACAACACACACACACAATCACACACACACACACACACACACACACACACACACACACACACACACACACACACACACACACACACACACACACACACACACACACACACACACACACACACACACACACACACACACACACACGCACATCTGGCTCATTAGTCGTCCTTGCCTCCTCTCCTCTTCGCTCCTCAATTCCCTTATTCTATTCAGTATTTAGTGTCCTCTCCTCTCTTCTCCGCTGTGGTCCTCCTTTTAAAATAAAGATTACTGTACCTCTCCACCTCTCCAGATTACTGCACCTCTCCAGATTACTGCACCTCTCCAGATTACTGCACCTCTCCAGATTACTGCACCTCTCCACCTCTCCAGATTACTGCACCTCTCCACCTCTCCAGATTACTGCACCTCTCCATCTCTCCAAAGGCACCAGGATGAACCCTGAACTCAGTGCTGCCTTCTACCTCCTCTCATCTACCCCCAATCTCTCTCTCTCTCTCTCTCTCACACACACACACACACACACACACACACGTTTATGCAATCTCTCTCTCTCTCTCTCTCCTCCTAATCTCTCCAAGTCTAAAACTCAACTGCTCAACTGTAATTGTCTGTGTGCCCGCACATCATTTGTTCTGTCTCTCTTTATCTTTCTCGGTCTCTGTGTCTCTTTCATACACACGTACGGTTCAGTACTGCAGTTGCACACACAAACTTCATCTCTGCATGTCTCTCTCTCTCTCTCTCTCTCTCTCTCTCTCTCTCTCTCTCTCTCTCTCTCTCTCTCTCTCTCTCACACACACACACAAACACACACACACGTTTGTGGGTATGTGTGCATGTGTGTTTGTGTGTGTGTTTTTGGGTATGTGTGTGTGTGTGTGTGTGTGTGTGTGTGTGCGTGCGTGCGTGCGCATGTGAGTGCTTATTCTGTGTGTGTATATATGTGTGCATATTCTCTGTGCGTATACGAGTGCGAGAGTGTGTGAAGGGAAAGCGGGGGGTGGGTTGAGATGAGGGGTTGGGGTTGCAGAGGGGAGGGGAGTCAGATGTTCCACACGGATCCGGCTGAACACAGGCTTGGGTTCGGTGGAGTTATTAGCGTATTTCACGGCTCCTGGAACAAGGCAAACGGGATGAAAGAGATCATATGCAAATAGCCACCTAATTGGCCTGTCAGGAGCAAGAGACGCCAAGGCAACCGGGTGACAGTGGTGGAGGAGGAGGAGGAGGAGGAGGAGGAGGAGGAGGAGGAGGGTGGAGGTGGAGGGGGAGGGGGAGGGGGAGGGGGAGGAGGTGGTGGGGGAGGTAGAGGAGGTGGAGGTGGTGGAGGAGGAGGTGGAGGAGGAGAGGGAGGTGGAGGTGGAGGAGGAGGAGGAGGAAGAGGAGGTGGAGGTGGAGGCGGAAGAGGAGGAGGAGGCGGTGGAGGAGGAGGAGGAGAGGGTGGAGGAGTAAGATGAGAGACAGGGAGAGAGACGATGAGGAGAGGGTGAGGGAGAGAGTGAGAAAGCATGCAGGAGGGGAGATGGAGAGAGAAAGAGAAGAGAGAGACAGAGAAGGGGAGATGAAGAGAAAGAAAGGGAGAGAGAGAGAGAGAGAGAGAGAGAGAGAGAGAGAGAGAGAGAGAGAGAGAGAGAGAGAGAGAGAGAGAGCAAATTGAATTCAGCTGCCAACATTACACATTTCATTAAGTCATTTTCGCACACATTACGTCGTGGGTCAGTGCACTATCCTTGGGCAGGGCGCCCAACCTTTCCACAGAGACACACACACACACTGTAAAAAAAAAATAGTTGAGACTATTTAAAAAAACAGGGCAACCTTCTGCATTTAGAATTTTAGGTTTAGCCAACAATGTTTCCATGATAATCTCAATTATGAATACACCGTCATATTTATTGAGAATTCTTAATTCAATCAATTTTCATTTCCTCATTCTACCAACACAAATTCGTCTTTCTACTGAACAGTCGGCACGTTCTGGCAACGATGTTCCCATGATAATCTCAATTATGAATACACCGTCATATTTATTGAGAATTCTTAATTCAATCAATTTTCATTTCCTCATTCTACCAACACAAATTCGTCTTTCTACTGAACAGTCGGCACGTTCTGCCAACGATGTTCCCATGATAATCTCAACTATGATAACACTGTTAAGTTTATTAAGAATTCTTAATTACACAGTAAATTGTGTAGTGTTAAAATAACACTTAAAGAGTTAAAATTAACACTGTTCTAGTGTCTATTTGGTCCTGCTCCAGATCAGTGTTAAACACTGGTGTTAGATTTATAGTGTTAAGCTAACACTATAAAGAGTAAAGCAGTTTCGGGGAGCACCCTACTAACATTTCTTTTAGTTCTAAGCAGGTTCCTGGAACATATGTGTTTTGGTCCTGCCCCACTATCTCTCACCATAGTTGAGGTACCCTGATCATGGTAATTAAGCACCTCCCATCCTCCACCATGACTGAAACACCCTGCGCCTGGCATCAGTTTGCCACACTGCTCTCTTAAGATAATGTTTAAAGTTGCTGAAAACATGTAAAATGTCTATATTTTATATATCAGTCTATGCTGTACTGCACCACAATGAGAGAGCAATTTCAGCTGAGCATGTATGAACACAATCTAGTTGGGATTAATACCAAATGTTTTCGTTAATGAAGTTTAAAATATAACCATACCATCTACTTCAAGTGCACAATGGAGCAAGCAATGTAACATGTGCTGTTACTGACTAGCTCACAAAGCAAGGCACAAGCTGTAGCTAACAAATGCCATAAGCCAAAAGCGCCTTTAGCTTGCTTGCAAAGCAGGTAAACAAGCGCTATGCTGTGCCATGCTGACCAGCCAGCAGGCAGGCAGGCAGGCAAATATTTTAAAGCACTGTGACAGTCCAGGTTTATATACAGGCTCAAGAGTACCATGTGACCAAATTGATTAGGAGTTTTTCAGGTGCAAGAAATTGAGTCATGATATACCAGCCCTAAGTAATTAGGTTTGGCCAGGCGCTGATGGACAGATTGGTTGTGAGGGGCCTGCTTGTTACCGGCAAAGGTGTAACAAGTTCTCAAGTTATTTCTTCCACTCAACACATCTTTTGTGTGATGTTGTGTGCACAGCCAAACCTTAGATCAACCCAACCAAGTTGAGTTAAATGAATGAAAT
>NW_026945731.1:377500-402500 GCF_034702125.1 Engraulis encrasicolus
ATCTATGTGATACTTAGAATTTGATAGTGGTGGTAAGTATTCATGAAAAAGGTAACATTTGTGAATGGGCTGGGCAGCATGAATTCAAGAAACAAACTACTAAACACATTACACAGTGCACCTTTAAATGCCAAAAAAGGTTAAAACCATGTTGCTTATATTCAGGAGCTGGCACATGTCCTTGGAGAGCTGAGTGTTGGCTCCTCACCAAGAACTGAGAGACATCTCGATCTCATTCAGGTTCAATCTGTGCTCACAGCGAGAACACACAATCTCTGGCATCTTGAGTTTAGAGAGCACTCGAAATTTCTCTCTTTTAAACTGTAATCTTCACTTCCCTGTTTTTAATTACCAAGATTGTATCGTCTCAGATAGTCAGTGTGTGCTCAAAAAGGTTTGCAAAGGGGCTGGAAAGCACACAAACACAGTTGTATCTACGCTGCTTTGACAAACCAAAACTCAGTTGGATCTGCTGTAGCTGCTTTGAACATCCCCCTTGTGTATCCAGGAGTTCCTATCCAGGTCAGGGCCAAGTGGACTCCTTTATCTGCCTCCACAGTCAGTCTGCTGTCTCCACTAAACTCTCTAGATCTACACTCTAAGAAAATTTCCCTGCAAAATAACGGCAGTTACTGGCAATTATATTTACCTGTAATTCTACTGTTATTTCACACCAAAAATCAAATACAGCTCATTGCTGTTTAATGTATCACAGTATATAACATTTTTTCAGCAGCAATTGAACTGTTAAATAACAGTACTCTACAGAACGTTCACAGTATTAGTATTGTTAAACTAAAAGTGCTCTACAATATTTATGCAGTAGTATAAGTAAAATAACAGTACATTTCAGTTAAAAAGTTGAATTGTACTGTGTGATGACAGGCAAATACTGGGTCATAGTTGTATTCATGAATATGGCCATGACAACTTCCCACCCCAAAAATCATTCTCCATAACTGTGGTACCCTGGCCATGATGTTACCACCCCACCCTCCCATCGTTCACCATGACTGGAGTGCCTTGAGCATGATACTATGGCGCTATGCTGTATTGAGAAAATGGTTTGTGGTGGTCCTTTGAAAGTGTGGGCATGAATAAAATTTCAGAGTACGCAGTGCTATGTTACAATGATAGTGTGCAAGGTGGGCTTTTTACTGTATCTCTTGATGAGCCAATGGTGAATATAGCATTGGTCAGTCTTTAAAAAATTATTTTGCACCAAGTAGCACAGCAAACAAGCAACACTACAAGCTAGCTCTCAAAGCAATGCTTAATTTGCAGCAGGCACATTATATGCAACAATGCCACAAATGATGCCACATACAGCAAGCTTTCACAAAGAGGAAAGTATGCAAGCATGTGAGCAAGCTTGTAGGCAAGCTTGTAGGCAAACAAGTGCTATGCTGTCCCATGCAGGCCAGCCAGCAGGCAGGCAAGCAACTGAAGTGTTGATAGTCCAGATTTATATACAGGTGCAAGAGTACCATGTGACCAGAGTCATCAGGCCCTTGGCAGGTGACGCCCGTAATTGAATAATGGCATAACAGCCCTACTCAGGTGAGGCCAGGCACTGATTAGCAGATTGGTTTAGATGGGGCTGCTTGTTGCAAGAGTGTTACAAGTTCTTAAAATGTTTCAGCCATTCACACTTTCATCACTATCAAAATGCATGTGCTACTCACACTTTGCTGCATCAAGCACGTTTTAAGTATTGTAGTTTCCTTAGAAATTGTTTCATCATGCTTGATAGTATCAGATAATCTTGAACCAGTCAGAATGACTTCAGTTCTTCAGGTGGTATTGAAGTTTGATGGTGATCACGGACAAGTGGAGGATGAATGGGTTTCAATGGTGCTGCCTAAAATAACTTGGCTGAATCTCAAATGGCACACTTGTGCACTTCGGGCACTATGTTTCAGTGCGTAACTAATATGGCATGCGCACTGAAACACTAAAGTGCACAAGTGCACCATTTGACATTCAGCCCTTGTTATTTTCTAGAGATGCACCGGATCCGGTTCCGGTTCCGGATCCGTCAGGATAATAGAGTTTTTCACAGGATCCGGGTCCGGCAGGATCTTAAGCAGTGGATCCGGTATCCGGCATGTTACCTAAAAATCAGGGTCTGGTGCATGTCTAGCCTAGGCTTTTCAGTCTTTCACAACCCCAATCACTGCATGGAGTGAAATCCCTTTGGAAGCAGCTATTGCAGGCAGTGTGGCAATAAGCCAATGAGTCTAAAAAATAGTTTGCGCCAACGTAATAAAAAGGGCCCACGTGTGCGAGTAGACTATATGTTTCAACCCTTTTGTAGGATCCGGTATCCGGTTCCGGATCCGGCAGGATCTTAAGCAGTGGATCTGGTATCCGGCAGGATCCTAAAAATCAGGATCCGGTGCATCTCTAGTTTTTTCCACAACGGCGAATACTGCTATTGTGCAATACTTACTGTTTATGCTCAATATGTGACTCAAAGTAATATTTTCACAGTAGTTGTCTGTTTTTTTGAAAAACAGTAGAATGCTGTTGCAGAATTGCCGTAAATAAACAGCTATTTGTTACAGTGTACTACTGTACCACCCTCACTACTGTCTCCACTAAACACTCCACTACCACCCTCACTACTGTCTCCACTACTGTACCACCCTCACTACTGTCTCCACTAAACCCTCCACTACCACTAGGGTGGCCATCGGTCCGTTTTTACGACCTGTTCACGACATCCGTGTGTCCCTCTCTTTGTCTTTCCTTTCCTCCTAGCCTTTTGCTTATGGCCTCGAGCTGCGAGGCAACGTCATCGACGCAAACTAGACCTTGATAGTCGGTCGCGTTTCCGATATCTGCGGCCGCCATGTTACTCCAGATATAACCTCTCGCCCAGCGAATTAACTGTATTGCTGTCGCCTTGTGTCGGGGAAATCTCAGTGCAATAGCCATATATGAAGTTCATTAACTCTGACTGTATGAAAGTTAAATAAGGCAACTATATTATTGCCTACTGTCTGTTTCCTATTTGTTCCTGCACTGTTGGCAAC
The DNA here is from genome assembly GCF_034702125.1 of Engraulis encrasicolus. Lineage (NCBI taxonomy): Eukaryota > Metazoa > Chordata > Actinopteri > Clupeiformes > Engraulidae > Engraulis > Engraulis encrasicolus. Next base: position 380,539 of record NW_026945731.1, read on the forward strand.
GCATTGGCCTAGTGCAATTAAGTTTGTCCGCTAAATGCCTTTACAACGATACGAGGGTTCTCACAACTACAAACAGGGCAAAGAAACGTCTTTCTGCACGGGCGCTGTCTGTATTTTCAGCTCGTGTTGTTGGTTATCCAGCGTCTGCATGAGGGTTGACAAAAGCGGTTTGCCTCCCTTAAAACACCGCTGATAATACTTCTGACCAACTTTGAATAAAGTACATCAAATTAATGGTTGGCTATTAGGCCTACGAATGCACGACCACCCAAAATACATTAAAAAAAAAAAAAAAATTATGAAATAGCCTACACAGACAACAACGGAAGGATTTGTCTATCGTAACCTGCCGTCTGATACAATATTAAGTTAGTGGTGATGACTCCTTTATCGGAGTGAGGTAATGCAATGCGAAATCCTTCCCCCCAAAAATATTGTTTTACAAGTAAAACTGTTGTTGGCAGCTGAGTTGTCTGAGGTAAGATGGCAGCGCTGTTCCCTGATTTCTGCCTACAGTTTAGAATGCCAACTTCACAATTTTCTCCACGGAGGCGGGGATTCGGCAAGTCGAAGCAATGGGTGCGCACGAGGACGCAAGGTTAGAAAGTTAAGGGGCGGGGTTGTCCGGCCGAAGTCCGGACAGCTGGTCACCCTAACTACCACCCTCACTACTGTCTTCACTAAACACTCCACTACCACCCTCACTACTGTCTCCACTCCACTACCACCCTCACTACTGTCTCCACTAAACACTCTACTACCACCCTCACTACTGTCTCCACTAAACCCTCCATATAGCGAAGGGGAGTAGAGTTGCCCAGCTGGGACTTGAACCCAGACCTTATGGGGTAGTAAACCGGGGCTCTGACCGCTACACCAAAGAGCCAGGCTACTACTGTACCACCCTCACTACTGTCTCCACTAAACACTCCACTACCACTCTCACTACTTCAGACTCAGTAAAGGTCACACAGGGGTCACTTGCAGACCTGCATACTGTAGTCTCTGGTCTATAGTAGAGCAGATTAGAAGTGCAGCCAGGGCCGGATTCATAAGGCCCCAGGCTCCTAGTCTACAGGTTGCTGTAGGCCCCCACTGAAGGCAACATTTGCAACGAAATTAAATGGCATCATAATTCAATTTTTTGTAAAGGAATCTTAAAAAATACACTTAGGGGATCTAGAGAAGGTGGGGTCTGTTTTAAAGGTGGCTGCCTTCAATATAGGCCTTAAGTGAAGGGGGAAGTGCCAGTCCTGGTTTGTGTTGATAGTACGGCCCTCTGAGGACGTTTACGGCCCTTGGAGGAATTTGAAGAGGCCCCTCAAAAGAAAAGGTCCCCCACCCCTGCTGTAGTCTATATTAGCAAACCCATACAGTAGTCTATGGCAGCAAACCCATACTGTAGTCTATATTAGCAAACCCATACTGTAGTCTATGGCAGCAAACCCATACAGTAGTCTATATTAGCAAACCCATACTGTAGTCTATGGCAGCAAACCTATACAGTAGTCTATATTAGCAAACCCATACAGTAGTCTATGGCAGCAGACCCATACTGTAGTCTATGGCAGCAAACCCATACAGTAGTCTATGGCAGCAAACCCATACTGTAGTCTATATTAGCAAACCCATACTGTAGTCTATGGCAGCAAACCCATACAGTAGTCTATGAAACCCATACAGTAGTCTATGGCAGCAAACCCACTAAACACTCCACTACCACCCTCACTACTGTCTCCACTAAACCCTCCACTACCACCCTCACTCCTGTCTCCACTCCACTACCACCTTCACTACTGTCTCCACTACCACTCCACTACCACCTTCACTACTGTCTCCACTAAACCCTCCATATAGCGAAGGGGAGTAGAGTTGCCCAGCTGGGACTTGAACCCAGACCTTCTGGGGTAGTAAATCTGGGCTCTGACCGCTACACCAAACAGCCAGGCTCTTTGGCATGTTAGTCAGAACACACCCACAACCCTAGTGATGGTCACTCCATCACACTCCACTACCACTCTCACTACTGTCTCCACTAAACCCTCTACTACTGTCTCCACTTAACACTCCATATAGCGAAGGGGAGTAGAGTTGCCCAGCTGGGACTTGAACCCAGACCTTATGGGGTAGTAAACCGGGGCTCTGACCGCTACACCAAAGAGCCAGGCTACTACTGTACCACTCTCACTACTGTCTCCACTAAACCTTCTACTACCACCCTCACTACTTCAGACTCAGTAAAGGTCACACAGGGGTCACTCGTAGACCTGCATACTGTAGTCTCTGGTCTATAGTGGAGCAGATTAGAAGTGCAGCCAGGGCCCGATTCATAAGGCCCCGGGCTCCTAGTCTACAGGTTGCTGTAGGCCCCCACTGAAGGCAACATTTGCAACGAAATTAAAGGGCATCATAATTCCATTTTTTGTAAAGGAATCTTAAAAATTACATTTCAGGGGATCTAGAGAAGGTGAGGTCTGTTGTAAAGGTGGCTGCCTTCAATATAGGCCTTAAGTGCAGGGGGAAGTGCCAGTCCTGGTTTGTGTTCATAGTACGGCCCTCGGAGGACTTTTATGGCCCTTGGAGGAATTTGAAGAGGCCCCTCAAAAGAAAAGGTCCCCCACCCCTGCTGTAGTCTATGGCAGCAGACCCATACAGTAGTCTATGGCAGCAAACCCATACAGTAGTCTACATTAGCAAACCCATACAGTAGTCTATATTAGCAAACCCATACAGTAGTCTATGGCAGCAAACCCATACTGTAGTCTATGGCAGCAAACCCATACAGTAGTCTATGGCAGCAAACCCATACTGTAGTCTATATTAGCAAACCCATACTGTAGTCTATATTAGCAAACCCATACAGTAGTCTATATTAGCAAACCCATACAGTAGTCTACATTAGCAAACCCATACAGTAGTCTATGGCAGCAGACCCATACAGTAGTCTATGGCAGCAAACCCATACAGTAGCCTATGGCAGCAAACCCATACAGTAGTCTATGGCAGCAAACCCATACAGTAGCCTATGGCAGCAAACCCATACTGTAGCCTATGGCAGCAAACCCATACTGTAGTCTATATTAGCAAACCCATACTGTAGTCTATGGCAGCAAACCTATACTGTAGTCTATGGCAGCAAACTTATACTGTAGTCTATGGCAGCAAACCTATACAGTAGTCTATGAAACCCATACAGTAGTCTATGGCAGCAAACCCATACAGTAGTCTATGGCAGCAGACCTATACTGTAGTCTATGGCAGCAGACCTATACTGTAGTCTATGGCAGCAAACCCATACAATAGTCTATGGCAGCAAACCCATACAGTACTCTATGGCAGCAGACCCATACAGTAGTCTATGGCAGCAAACCCATACTGTAGTCTATATTAGCAAACCCATACAGTAGTCTATGGCAGCAGACCTATACTGTAGTCTATGGCAGCAGACCTATACTGTAGTCTATGGCAGCAGACCTATACTGTAGTCTATGGCAGCAAACCTATACTGTAGTCTATGGTAGCAGACCCATACAATAGTCTATGGCAGCAAACTCATACTGTAGTCTATGGCAGCAGACCTATACTGTAGTCTATGGCAGCAGACCTATACTGTAGTCTATGGCAGCAAACCTATACTGTAGTCTATGGCAGCAGACCTACTGTATACTGAAGCCTCTGGTCTATAGCAGCAGACCACACTAACATTGAAGTACCCTCTCAGGAGAACGGGTCTGGAGAAAGTTTCTCTTTGTCAATCTCTCTTTTCCTTTCCCTCCCTCTCTGTGTCTCTTTATGTGTATCTTTTCTCTCTCTTTCTCTCTCTCTCTCTCTCTCTCTCTCTCTCTCTCTCTCTCTCTCTCTCTCTCTCTGTCTTTCACATGGATACGTTCACACACCTGAACGACAGAGCTCCTGAATTCTGTTCGGTTCCCATCAGAAAGACAGAGTGAGAGGGAGAGAGAGAAAGTGACAGACAGATAGAAAAAAGATACACATATAGAGAGAAAAAGAGAGAAAAGAGAGAAGCCCGTCCCCGATCTCATGACTCTAACATCCGCCAGTTGCATCTTAACTTCTGTGACGAGCTGATAGCTGATAGCCGGCTACTCAACTCCACGACAGCTTCCCATTAGAAATGCAGCTTCATATGTTGCAAAGGCCATCCCTTCACTACAGACTTACTCTGACTCTGTTTGCCTCTCTCTCTCTCTCTCTCTCTCTCTCTCTCTCTCTCTCTCTCTCTCTCTCTCTCTCTCTCTCTCTCTCTCTCTCTCTCTCTCTCTCCTTTCATTCTCCCAAGTTCAGAATTGATAGCCCTGGCCTACTTCAGTCAGCAGTCTCTTCCTCTCATTCTCTCATCCTCTCTCCCATCTCCCTCTCTCTCCCCCTCTCTCTCCTCATCCCTCTTCCTCTCCTCCTCCTCCTCCTCCTCTCATCTCCACTGCCTCTTAGGATTCACAAAAGATGAGGAGGAGAGAATAGAAGGAGAAAAAAAAGAACATGGAAAAAACTAAGAGTGTGACAAAGGAAGATGAGGAGAGAAGAGAAGAGGGAGAAAAGAAAGATGACTGGAGTGAAGTAGCCGAGAGTTGCTGTATTCACACACACACGCACACACACACACACACACACACACACACACACACACACACACACACACTGCTTCCTCTCTGAGTTGAGAGCCCCCGTCGGAATAGCTGCGCCCGAAGACAAGGGTGCTTTGATGTGCACCGCCCCTCACCATGTCCAGACACGTCTCGCCTACTGCAAGCACACACACACACACACACACACACACACACACACACACACACACACACACACACACACACACACACACACACACACACACACACACACACACACACACACATTTGCGCACGCACGCTCTCTCACACACACACTCGCGCACGCACTCTCTCTCACACACACACTCGTGCCCGCACTCTCTCTCTCTCACACACACACACAGTCTTGCACGTACGCACACACACATGCACGCATGCACACACACACATGCACGCACGCACGTACACACTCAGTCTTGCCCAGCTCTCAGTTCCTCTCAGCCTTGTGGAGATTAACCATCACAAAAGAGTCAGGCAGAAAGGAGAGGAAGAGGCAAGACAAGAGGAGAGGAAATGAGAGGGAGAGGGAGAGGGAGGAAGGGAGGACACGAAGGAGAAGAGAAGGGGCTTTCTGTGTTCCTTTTCATCCTCTTTCTCTTTTGTTTTTCCTTTTTTGGTTTTGTGGGGTTTTTTTGCTCTCTACTGGAAGTGCTTCTGCTTCTGTACTCCCTCCCTCTGCTCTCTTTCTTTCTTTCTGCTTTTTTCTCTCTCTCTCTCTTCTCCTGCTTACTCCATCAAATTTCTATACCTCGCACTCTAGTCCTCCCTACTCCCCATGCTTTCCCCCTCTCTCTTCTCCTTCATACTCCATCACTCTCTCCTCCTCAATTCTCCTCTCTCCTCCTCTCTTGTCCTCTCTCCTCCTCAATTCTCCTCTCTCCCCTCTCTTGTCCTCTCTCCTCCTCAATTCTCCTCTCTCCTCCTCTCTTGTCCTCTCTCCTCCTCTCTACTCCATCAACCCTCTCCCTTACTCTCTCCTCCTCTCTTCTCTCCTCTCGTCTCCTTTCCTCTCTTCTCCTCTGCTCTCTTTTCCTCTCTTCTCCTTCAGCCTCTCTCCTCTGTTCTCCTCCTCCTTTCCCTCGTGTCATAGTCTGCTTCCTGATTTGATCAGGGGCCCCAAGCTCCAGTCGGAAATCACAGCATGGACACACACACACACACACACACACACACACACACACAGCACACACGAACACACATACTGCTCTGATCATATCACACACACACACACACACACACACTGACACACACACACACACACACACACACACACACACACACACACACACACACACACACACACACACATAGACACACATAGACACACACACACACACACACACACACACACACACACACACACACACACACACACACACACACACACACACACCACACACACACACACACACACACACACACACACACACACACACACACACACACACACACACAACACACACACACACACACACACACACACACACACACACACACACACACACAGGGCCGGTTCTGGCTTATTTGGTGCCCTAGGCGAGTTTGATTTCTGGCGCCCCCCCCCCCTACCTTTGAAAGAAAAAAAAAATCTTTCTTATACCTCACAGAACACAAGACTAATATCCTTAGTAAGCTTAACTAAATAGCATCAAGAACAATAACCGTTTTTCATCAAATGGATTTGTGGTTCTTTTTGACAGGCGACCAACACATCAGATTGAGTCGCATGAAAGTAGCTTCACTGTGTGGTGTGTTGGATGTGATGGTGGTGGGGCCCCCAACCCCAGATGAGAGGGAGGTTATCAATGTGTTTGAATTGTAACGTGAAATTGAAATGCCAGGAGAGTGATACAGTACATTTGCATGTAAAATGCATGTGTAGACAATAAGCCTACCAAGGAGGTCTGCATTGATCTACACTATCTACAGCATCACAAAGCATGGCAGCATAACAATTTTAATAAGCTACACATTTGTGCTGTCTTCCAAACCAATTTCATTTCTGGACTGGAAATAGTGGTGCATTTGTGAGTAGGAGAATGAGAAGGGGGCTATCTATGTGTTTGGAGGGACAGGGTGAGAGAAAGGGAGAAGAGCTGTCACGCTATTGAATTTCATAATATACAAAATATAGTAAATAGCCTCACTTGACTGCTGTGCATGGTTCTGTTACATGATTAATGTAGGCTAGGCCTATGTCATTCTGGTCTGGAAATTAATGTTTTTTTAAGCTTACAACAAGCAGGTAATTCATGTGGATGGAAGGAGATATGGCAGCTAAAATTGTTTTTTAACATTGCACCAGTCTTACTTTACATTGCTTGTCAACCTAAGCAAGTATTATGATATCAGGTGGGTGTTAGTGAGTAGTGAGTAGGCTACTAACAGCTACTTTACTGGATTTCATTGCTTGGCATACTTGGCTAATGTTAGCATGCTAACTAGCGATTTCTCTGATCAAAAACAAAGCTCTTTTTCTCTCTAATTCCAAATAGTAACCTCATAACTATTAGGCTTTCCATAATCACAAACGGTTGCTGATTAAATCACATAGTTCCAAAACACCCTCTGAAACTCCTGCATCATGCAATGAGTGGTTTAATGAGAACATAATAATCTCCATCCAGCAGAGCAGCACTACTGTTTGCGCTTGCCCCCTCTGTCTCTCGAGTGAGTCTCCAAATTCAAAATAGACCGCACGCTGTCACTCGTCCCGCCCCCTTTCTCAGAACTGTCTGTTTATTGGTTCACAGACTTCCCAGAGACAGTTGGAAGATATATTACTATTGGCTGAGGGGCGCTTTGCCGTGAGGAGCGCTTTCGCCACTCTTTGTTGATTGCGACTTCATAAAAAAACTTCATATCGCAAAATTACGCATAGGAGAGCGCCATTTCGGCGCCCATTCTTCACATGGCGCTCTAGGCGACCGCCTAGCCGGCCTATGCTAAAAACCGGCCCTGCACACACACACACAAACACACACACACACACACACACAGCACACACATACTGCTCTGATCATATCACACACACACACACACTGACACACACACACACAAACACACACACACACACACACACACACACACACACACACACACACACACACACACACACACACACACACACACACACACACACACACACACACACACACACACACACACACACACACACACATCAGTAACTTGGTTGGGGAGGGAGGCGGCGTGTGCGTGTGCGTGTGCGTGTGCGCGTGCGCGTGCGTTTGTATTGTGACAACACGAGAGGCTTAGCTCTCAGCGGGACAGCTCAAGGAGTGCGAGGACACAAAGTTTCAAACAAAATTATGATTTTTATAAATGTACTTTAATTAACAGAAAAAGGTCTCTTGGTTGAAATGCTCAAATAAGGATATCTTTTGTAAGGAACACAAATAAAGTCTCTCTTCAACAGGTAAGTATTTTCTTCCAAAGCAAAATCTTCAACCAGAAGGTCAATACAAACAAAGAATGGCTTCAGTTCATGGGTAAGACATTTTCCAGGTAAGTAATCCAAATAAAGCTTCAGTCAATGTTCTCCAGGTAAATATTCCAGGAAAGGTCTCACCGAAAAGGAAAGTTTAGCCCATGTTCCTCTGATAAGCACAATCACAGGCAACTTCAATGCTCACAAAGTTCTCTTCTTCCAAGACACTGCTCAGTTTGGCAGAAAGAGAAGGCTAAGCCATGGCCAAAGAAACTCAACAGAAGAACAATCTCTAGGGGGGAAATGCATTGGCCACGGTGTAGTATGGAGGCGTTGCCCGAGGACACGAGTGGATGGAAAATTAACTCCCTTGCGCATGGTCATTGGTCAGTGGGTGCGATGGATACAATCTCCGTACTCCCTTGTAGTAGGGGCTCTAAGCCGAGAAATCGTTACGTGCTGGATAGAAGTATATAATTCGGTACACATGTTCCTTGAGTGATTTGAAGACATCCTAGAAGGGGTGCCCCTTGAAAAAAAGTGTCTGGGTCATTCCACGCCAAATCAACAAGTGCCCGCGCACTTAGGTCTCAAAAAATTCTGAAAATATTACGAAGTGTACCCATGGTACCTAAGAGAAACACTGTAAATGTATTTGAATGTAAGATGTATACTCTCCGTGTTACAGCCAATTTTACTGGGGGAGGGGGGTGCCCATTTTGTTCACACTCTTTTTTTTGTCAAAGTTCACAAGCCCCTAGCTCAATAACTAAACCATGTATGAAGCTCAAATTTGGCATGCTGGTACATAGATTGGAATAGTGTGTTGCTAAACTGTCAGTTTTTGTCTGTATGATCGTGCATTGTCATAGCATTCCCTCAAAGATGATACAAATTGTACTGGAGTTTTTGGCTGTGCTCTGTTTAGGCCTTCAGAAGACATATTTGTGCCCAACATAGCCTCTTGATTTTTTCCCCTTGTAGAGACAAGTAGGAACACTCTCATAAAAAGCTATATATAGAAAGGAAACCCCATCAGTGTTTGAAAAGAAGACCTCACAAGTCTGACAAATCATTTTGGGTGTCATTTTCAGAGCTCCAGAACCCCTTGTGGGATTGTCCACAGATTTTTATTTTATTTTTTTCTTCATTCTCCATGAATTCTTCTTTTTAAAAATGCCAATCAGACTTGTCTTATGTGATGTTTTCTTATTTAATTTCCACCCTGAACATGGGAACCATGCACATTGAGAGCAATATGTTTTCTATGCGTTTCTTCCGCTGCCATCTGCTGGTCAAAAAAAGTAACAACATGATTCTTTGTGCCTGACCTACTGTCTCTTTTGGTGTGCGAACCTGCTCCCACATTGAACGCTCGTGGGTCATTCCAGCTGGAATCAGCAAATTTCTGAAAAATCTCCCACTCAACCCCCTCGGATTTGCCTGAAAAAAATGTATGTGATGGCTTAAACATCCAATAGATCATATCCACAATATCAGAACTCAGCTCTGGATACTTTTGGCACAAAAAATCTGTAAATAAGTACACCCCCTACGCTTGTTTTAGCGTCATTGCATGAGTGACCATGTTCAGACTCAATTATCTCCAGAACTATTTGTGTCAGATTCATTATATTTTCAGGGCTAAGAGTCGCAGACCTGAATATCATATATTACAATTTGCAGCACTGTAAGTCAAATCACACCGTAATAATGTGCCTCTACTCTGTGTAGATATCATATGTTCTAGGGTTTTCAAATATCTGTAAAAACCTCAAAGTTCTACATGTAAGGTTCATCCTTGGTAAATGGTCTGATATGTACCATGACTTTCACATCATAGTATATCTAACAAAAGGCTCCAATGGTTGTTGAGATACAGAGGTCCAAAGATGGGAAAAAATTTATTTGCACCAATGTTTGGAGCAATATTTCCAATCTATGACACTAGTTAGGAACTTTCTGTTTGGTGTTTCTGAAAGAGGATGTTTTTTTAACAACATATAAAAAACTTGGGATGGTGTTTTGCCTCATTCTTTTTATAACAGACTTCAAAATCTCAATTGGCTACAATTACTTGAAGCTATGAGGACCATGTCACCAACCGACTTGTCACAACTCTCAAATCCATGGCTCTGATGTCATGTAATAGTGAAAACAAGATGGCTACCCTGTGAATGACAAAGCAAATTCTAGGGAAACCATAACACTTGTAAATTAATTGATTGATGCCACACAGCAAGAATAGCACATTGCACATGGCTTTGATAGATAGACATAAAATCATAATAATAATCATCATCATCATTTTAGTAGTAGTAGTAGTAGTAGTGGTAGTGGTAGCGGTAGTAGTAGTAGTCTTGGAATAAAGTGGTGAAATAGGAGAGGATTAAAGAATTGTAGCACTCTTGTTTGCAACAAGGACTCCCATCCTAACTAGTCTTTCAATCAGCACCTGTGACTTTATATTTTTTATGAAGCTTGTGTCTTACTCGTTAAGTTACCAGCTGTATTGCAAAATAACTTAATTCATACTGGCTAGAGATTCCCTCAGACAATTTTGACAGCATGGTCCTGGAGTTTTGTTAGAAGAGTTTGCTTGCATGCAGTATTTAATATCAGGTTAATATTGAAGTCACAGACGTTCATATTAGCACCAGACAACCATGTGGTTCTTGTCACATTGTTGCTATCTAATACAGCTGCTTGCATCATTGTAATATTACATCACTGCAATGTTGACAAGTGGATGGCAGGTTAGCAGCAGTGATTACACCAATCATGGTTTGGAAACTTGTAAACAATGTTCAATACTAAAGTTCATCATCACATTGATCCAGGTGAGATGGTGGAAGCCGAAAGGAAGCTTTGCAGCATGCAAAAGCGTTCAGATATGGTGGTGGATTGGGGGCGGGGCACAGTTCTACAGTCAGGGTACCTCTGTCGTGGTGACTGTTGGCGGGGGTGGGACTGTTTTATGGTCGCATAGGAAAGTAAAAGTTGATTAGAGATGACACATAGGAGGAGACAGTTTGTAAAGAGGTATCCTGATTGTAGAACTTCCCGCCCCCCATCATCCTCCCCTGACGGAAGTGCCCTGAGCATGGTGGTGGTATCCATCCTTACTGAAATCAATACCTATGTTGTCATTGTCCTTCAAGGTACCAATATTGTTGTACCTGTACAATGACAATAAAGTTTCATTCAAAGTTTCATTCAGGTGCTCCTCATTGAATTGCCAATGACGGATGGTTGCACACAACAATATGAGTGCAGATACCTAATGCATCATCAATGACAATGGCAAGCTACCTTATAAAGTCAACTCATAAGGTGCAGCTGTTGATTGAAAGTTAAGTGTGTATAAAATAATTTGTCACAGGCCAGAGCATTAAAAGTTCCTGACTTGTTTAATACATTTCATTTTTTTTTTCAAATATTAAATCACCATCAAGGAAGTCAAGGTTGCATCAAGGAAATCATATCAACACCTTGTTTTATTTCCAGAGGTTGTTTTTTTTTATGACTTCTCTCAAAATGGTACTTCTCTCAACCATCTTGAATTTATTGCTAACGTAGCGCCAGTGAGAACATGTTGCGTAGTCACTTAAAAAGATAGTACACTTAAAAAGATGAGGCCAGAATCCCTGAAAAAAATCAGAAATACTGAGCTGAACAAACAGCTTTGCCTGGGCCCGGGAGAAAGTCGTCTGAAGAGACCCCTTCCCAATACATGCAATGTAATGAGTACCCAATCTTGATTCCCCCATGTCCTTGGCCCAGAACAATTCACCACTTCCGCTTCCCTCTGCACTATTTGATCACAGGCTTATGTCACACCGCAATGCGCTTTACGATCATTAAAAGGAATGAGGCAAAACACCATTCTATTTTTTTGCTATGTTGTTAATAAAAATATCCTCTTACAGACACAACAAAAAACAAGTTCACAGCTGGTGTCACACTTTGGAGGTATTGCTCTAAAAAATGGTGGGTTTTTTTTTCATGACGCCACTTTGGATGGATTTGAGGGATGCATGCCACACTGCATTGAGATTTGAAAAGGCATTATACAAATAAAGGGGCAAAACACCATCCCAATTTTTAGATATGTTGTTAATAAGAATATCCTCTTCGAGAAACAACAAACAGCAAGTTCACAACCGCCATCATATATTGGAAATATTGCTCCAAACAATGGTGTATTGTTTCCTTCCCATGATGCTGACTTCCTGGAACTATTTTGGAACTATGCCATTGGCTCCATGAGCCGCCATCTTTGTGTGAAAATGGAACACAAAAATCAAGGGGATTGGCCACCTTCTTAGGATGGATTTGAGGGTTAAGTCAGAAATACTGAAATACTGAGCTGAACAAGTATAAAATCACCTATTTGGTATCAGAGATTTTAGGTTTCAGTGTACACTGACTTGGCTATTCATTTTAGGTGTAGTAAACCCAATATTTTTCTAAGGTAACAGGGCTTCTAAGGTATTAAAATTCATCATAAAAATAATGGGACAAAACACCATCCCAAATTTTAGATATGTTATGAATAATATAATATTATCTTTCAGAGACACCAAACTGGTGTCATAGATTGGGAATATTGCTCCAAATAATGGTATAAATTAGTTTTTGCCCATTTTTGGACCTCTGCATTTCAACAACCATTGGAACCTTATATTAAATATGATGTAATGTGAAAGTCATGGAACATATCTGACCATGTACCAAGGATGAACCTTGAATGTTGAAATTTGAGGTTTTTATGGACATCTGAAAACCCTTGGAATTTTAATTTCAAAGAAAAGTAGAGGGCCAGTATTAAGGTGTAATTTGACATACAGTGCTGCAAATTGTAATGTATGCTTGTCAGGTCTATGACTCTTAGCCCTGAAAAAATAATGGACCCACCACAAATAGTTTTGGAGATAATTAAGTCTGAATATGGTCACTCAGGCAGTGACACCAAATCAGGGGGAGGGGGTGTCCTTATTTACAGATTTTTTTGTGGAAAAAGTATGCACAGCTGAAATCTGCAATGGTGGATATGTTCTATTGGATGTTTAAGCCATCACATATATTTTTTTCAAGCAAATCCGAGGGGGTCGAGTGTGGACCATTTGCTGATTCCAGCTGGAATGACCCTCCTGAAATCATTGATATTGAAAGGGACCCCTGCACAAGGACTCTCGGGTGATCATGTCTGGGCAAAATTTGCATTTGATTATTTAGACTTTACATTAAATGTTATAGTAATCATGTTGCTCTCTTTTTACATTTTGCCCATGTTCAGGGTGGAAATTAAAAACGAAAACATCACATAAGACAAGTCTCATTGGGATTTTTAAAAAGAAGACTTCTTGGAGAATGAAGAAAAAAATAAAATAAAAATCTGTGGACAATCCCACAAGGTGTTCTGGTGCTCTGAAAATGACATCCAAAATGATTCGTCAGACTTGTGAGGTCTTCTGGTCAAACACTGATGGGGTTTCCTTTCTATTTATAGATTTTTATGGGAGTGTTTCTACTTGTATCTACAAGGGGAAAAAAAACATGAGGCTATGTTGGGCACAAATATGTCTTCTGAAGGCCTAAACAGAGCACAGCCAAAAACTCCAGTACAATTTGTATCGTCTTTGAGGGAATGCTATGACGATGCAGGATCATACAGACCAAAACTGACAGTTTAGCAACAAACTATTCCTATCTATGTACCAGCATGCCAAATTTGAGCTTCCTACATGGTTTAGCTATTGAGCTAGGGGCTTGTGAACTTTGACAAAAAAAAGAGTGTGAACAAAATGGGCACCCCCCTCCCCCAGTAAAATTGGCTGTAACACAGAGAGTATACATCTTACATTCAAATAAATTTACAGTGTTTGTCTTAAGTACCATGGGTACACCTGGTAATATTTTCAGAATTTTTTGAGACCTAAGTGCGCAGGCTCTTGTTGATTTGGCGTGGAATGACCCGTCTACCATGTCATATACAATATGTCATGTTGGTAATGCATTGCATTGTTATTACATGGCATTATACTTAGCTGAAAATGTTAATATAGTCCTCAGCAGAGATGAAGCAAGGGTAGCCTGCTTGACCAGATTGATAAAACTACAAAATGTACATAGTGTGAAAGTATGGGTGAGTCTGTGCTTACGTGCTTGACAGCATGTAACATTGTTAACGATTTGAGAAGATTCTTGGTCTGAATTAAAATGAGCATTGCCCACACTAAAACTATGGTGAGAATAGACTGCTCCTAATGCTCGATCTGAATGGGATAGTGTCAGTGCAAGATGCCCTAGGTAGCAGGTTCTCCATCCTCTAATTTACAAAACAGATAAACATATTTCATTTGTATGAGAGAGGGTAAAAGACAGGACCTTTCCATATGTATGAAGAACCCCATAAGATCACCTAATTCTATATTTTTACAATGCATTGTGCATATTGTGAGAGCATTTCAGTCATCTTTAGAATGGCATTACAGATTACTCAATATAGGCCTACATGTAGGCCACAGTATGGCTTCAGTTTAAATTAAATGGAAATGATTTCTTAGTATATGTTGAGTAAGAAGACAGAGGTAAATTGTTTTTTTTTGCAGACAAGTCCTCACCTAGTACTTGTGCCAAAAGTTGTATTAGTTAGCTCAGTAATCATTGAGTACTTAAGTTGCTATCAAAACTGACAGCTGATGGACAACATGTACCGTAGGTCTTGTGCCACCCTTACCCATAGGAGAAATATCTATATAGAAAAACAATTATCATATGAAAGTAAATCATTACCTGTACTCATTTTCTTGATATGCAAGGCACACAAATAGTCTGGGAGGAAGGATAGTCTATCATACCCCCCCCAAACAAAATGCCACAAGACTTTTTTTAACCTTCAAGATTTTTAGTGGTAACAGTAACATAACTCATTCCCACTACACCCTTTTGCATAATATTGTACATGTCCTCAGAATGCTCTACATGTTTCAGTTCTATGTAGTTGTACTGTACAGGACAGTACAGTGCAGTGCAGTACAGTACAGTACAGTACAGTAGCATACAGAACGGTGCAGTATAATAAAGTACAGTAGAGTATAGTACAGTACAGTACAGTAGCATACAGTACGGTGCAGTACAGTACAGTACAGTAGCATACAGTACGGTGCAGTATAATAAAGTACAGTAGAGTATAGTACAGTACAGTACGGTACACTAGCATACAGTACGGTGCAGCACAGTACAGTAGTATATAGTACGGTGCAGTATAGTAAAGTAAAGTACAGTACAGTACAGTACAGTAGCATACAGTACGGTGCAGTCTAGTTAAGTACAGTACAGTACAGTAGCATACAGTACGGTGCAGTACAGTACAGTACAGTATAATACAGTAGCATACTGCACGGTGCAGTAGAGTACAGTACGGTATATCACATTACAGTACAGTACAGTACAGTAGAGTACAGTACAGTGCAATACAGTAGAGTACAGTATAGTCTTGATGACTTTTAGGCTACTTTGACTTTAGCCCTCCAAAGCCAATAGGATTTCCACATGCTGTTGTTTTAAGTTTTTGAAAGACTATTTTAGTAGCCTATGTGAGAGAGGGAAGGCAGGCAGACATGTTTAAATAAAGGACCACACCCACAAATAAAAAATAACCAGCAAACAATAAATTAAGTGGTTAGGTAGCCAACATGTCATCTAGATTAAAGCCAAAAGTAGATGAAAAACAGACATGTTACCATTTTGCTCTTTTAAAATATAAAGTATCTGTCAATATACTGTATATATGATATATTCATAAATGCCCTTATCACTCCATTGTACACTTAGGACTGAGATATACATATCTGAACATCAGCATACATTTTATTTTGTAATTTGTAATATAGTAAATCATCCAAGCTGTCACTGACACTTGATATGTACATGTATTATTGACTTGATTGATATGAATATTTCAGTTGGACTCCTAGGCTTAAATCATTGAGGGGGTCCTAAGGAAGTAGTAGTAGTTTGTGTGTGTGTGTGCATGTGTAAGTGGGATTAAAATTATTGTTTGCCATCTATCTTTGTCTGAAGAGCAGACTGAGTGTCTGAACCTGCTAATGCTAGCATGCTAACATTGGGAGAGTTATGTGTGGCCCAGTTCAAGGGTTTATCTCTTCTCCCCTAAATTTTCTAACCACAATTTTCTTTTTGGATTTTATAGATATGACCCACTGCAAGTTTTTAAAACTCTTAATGAATGTTGGTTCAATAGCTAACTGCCCAGAAATTAGCTCTCAATTGTAGAGTGATCTCATTCTGACCATGGTTTTTATGATTTTCCTCTTTTTGAATCTAAATAAGACATATATAACATTGTTTTCATGGTAAGTTTTGCACATATTTTCAAAGTTCAGTTTGTATACATCACACACAAATAGGTGGATTGGCCCATAACACCATTATGTCCAGGCAGTACAGCATTTTACTACTATTGGCTCGTTTTGGGCAGCCATCTTGGATTTACCCCATAAAAATGACCTTAATGACATTGAAATTTGGGGCACCCCTTCTGAAATGATGGAGAACACCCTAGGGTCATTCCAGCTGGAATCAGCAAATGGTCCCCACTCGACCCCCTCGGATTTGCTTGAAAAAAATATATGTGATGGCTTAAACATCCAATAGAACATATCCACCATTGCAGATTTCAGCTGTGCATACTTTCCCCACAAGAAATCTGTAACTAAGGACACCCCCTCACCCTGATTTGGTGTCACTGCCTGAGTGACCATATTCAGACTTAATTATCTCCAAAACTGTTTGTGGTAGGTCCATTATTTTTTCAGGGCTGAGAGTCATAGACCTGACAAGCATACATTACAATTTGCAGCACTGTATGTCAAATTACACCTTAATGCTGGCCCTCTACTTTTCTTTGAAATTAAAATTGCAAGGGTTTTCAGATGTCCATAAAAACCTCAAATTTCAACATTCAAGGTTCATCCTTGGTACATGGTCAGATATGTGCCATGCCTTTCACATCACATCATATTTAATGTAAGGGCCCAATGGTTGTTGAGATGCAGAGGTCCAAAGATGGGCAAAAACTAATTTATACCATTATTTGGAGCAATATTCCCAATCTATGACACCAGTTGTGAACTTGCTGTTTGGTGTCTCTGAAAGGTAATATTATTATTCACAACATATCTAAAAATTGGGATGGTGTTTCGCCCCAATATTTTTATAATGAATTTTAAAAACTCATTCTTGTCTGACATGCAGGTGTACCTTAGAAGCCCTGTTACCTTAGAAAAATTGGGTTTACTACACCTAAAATGAATAGCCAAGTCAGTGTACACTAAAACCTAAAATCTCTGATACCAAATAGGTGATTTTATACTTGTTCAGCTCAGTATTTCAGTATTTCTGACTTAACCCTCAATTCCATCCTAAGAAGGTGGCCAATCGCCTTGATTTTTGTGTTCCATTTTCACACAAAGATGGCGACTCATGGAGCCAATGGCATAGTTCCAAAATAGTTCCAGGAAGTCAGCATCATGGGAAGGAAACAATACACCATTGTTTGGAGCAATATTTCCAATATATGACAGCGGTTGTGAACTTACTGTTTGTTGTTTCTGGAAGAGGATATTCTTTTTAACAACATATCTAAAAATTGGGATGGTGTTTTGCCCCTTTATTTGTATAATGCCTTTTCAAATCTCAATGCAGTGTGGCATGCATCCCTCAAATCCATCCAAAGTGGCGTCATGAAAAAAAAAAAACACCATTTCTTTGAGCAATACCTCCAAAGTATGACACCAGCTGTGAACTTGTTTTTTGTTGTGTCTGGAAGAGGATATTTTTATTAACAACATAGCAAAAAAATAGAATGGTGTTTTGCCTCATTTCTTTTAATGATCGTAAAGCGCATTGCTGTGTGACATAAGCCTGTGATCAAATAGTGCCGAGGGAAGCGGAAGTGGTGAACTGTTCTGGGCCAAGGACATGGGGGAATCAAGATTGGGTACTCATTACATTGCATTGGGAAGGGGTCTCTTCAGACGACTTTATCCCGGGCCCAGCCAAAGCTGTTAACACCCCTGCTTGTTCAGCTCAGTATTTCTGATTTTTTTTTCTGCGATTCTGGCCTCATCTTTTTAAGTGTACTATCGGGCAGATGATCAAGTGACTACGCAACATGTTCTCACTGGCGCTACGTTAGCAATAAATTCAAGATGGTTGAGAGAAGTCATTAAAAAAACTAACTCTGGAAATAAAACAAGGCATTGATATGATTTCCTTAATGCAACAAATCAGGAATAAAATAATCTATATAACCAAGACTATTGTTGTTATTGCTGATGATGATTTAATATTTGAAAAAAATATGAAATGAATGAAACAATTCAGGAACTTTCAATGCTCTGGCCTGTGACAAAACATTTTGTACATGGCCTACTTAACTTTCAATCACCAGTTGCATCTTAGGAGTTGACTTTACAAGATAGATTGCCATTGTCAATGATGATGCATTAGGTATCTGCAATCATATTGTTGAGTTCAATCTTCCTTCATTGGCAGTTCAATGAGGAACACCTTGAAGAACTACAGAGATGCTGATTTCAGTAAGCATACCACCACCATGCTCAGGGCACTTAGGTCAGGGGAGGATGATGGGGGGTGGGAAGTTCTACAATCAGGATACCTCTTTACAAACTGTCTCCTCCTATGTGTCATCTCTAATCAACTTTTACTTTCCTATGCGACCATAAAACAGTCCCACCCCCACCAACAGTCACCACGACAGAGGTACCCTGACTGTAGAACTGTGCCCCGCCCCCAATCCTCCACCATATCTGAACGATTTTGCATGCTGCAAAGCTTCCTTTCGGCTTCCATCATCTCATCTGGATCAATGTGATGACAAACTTTACAAGTAATGAACATTGTGTGCAAGCATCCAAACCATGATTGGTGAAATCACTGCTGCTAATCGGCAATCCACTTGTTAGCGTTGCGGTGGGATATTATTACAATGATGCAAGCAGCTGACTTAGATCGCAACAATATGACAAGAACCACACGGTTGTCTGGTGTCAATATGAACTTCTGTGCCTTCAATATTCACCTGATATTGAATACTGCATGCAAGCAAACTCTTCTAACAAAAACTCCAGGACCATGCTGTCAAAATAGTTTGAGGGAATCTCTAGCCAGTATGAATCAAGTTATTTTGCAATACAGCTGGTAACTTAACGAGTAAGACACAAGCTTCATAGCAAATATAAAGTTACAAGTGCTGATTGAAAGATTAGTTAGGATGGGAGTCCTTGTTGCAAACAAGAGTGCTACACTTCTTTAATCCTCTCCTATTTCATCACTTTATTCCAAGACTACTACTACCACTACCACTACTACTACTACTACTACCACTACTACTGCTACTAAAATGATGATGATAATTATTATTATGATTTTACAATTAAAATAATGAATGTCTATCAAAGCCATGTGCAATGTGCTATTCTTGCTGTGTGCCATCAATCAATTTATTTTCAAATGTTATGGTTTCCCTAGAATTTGCTTTGTCATTCACAGGGTAGCCATCTTGTTTTCACTGTTAAGGTGACATCAGAGCCATGGATTTGAGAGTTGCGACAAGTCGGTTGGTGACATGGTCCTCATAGCTTCAAGTAATTGTAGCCAATTGAGATTTTGAAGTCTGTTATAAAAAGAATGAGGCAAAACACCATCCCAATTTTTTGATATGTTGTTTAAAAAAACATCCTCTTTCAGAAACACCAAACAGAAAGTTCCTACCTAGTGTCATAGATTGGAAATATTGCTCCAAACATTGGTGCGAATTATTTTTTCCCCATCTTTTGACCTCTGTATCTCAACAACAGTGTTGGGAGTAACGAGTTACAAAAGTAACTAATTACTGTAATGCATTACATTTTTGAGTAACTCAGTAATGTAACTGATTACAGGGGGGAAAATCTGTAATATGTCCTCGTTACAATGCAAGTAACTTGCACATTACAACGCATTTTTTTCACCAACATTTTGTGTGGGTATTTTGTTTTCTTTTTACAATGTTCACGGATCACCGCGAGATCAGCTATTGCATCTGATAGTAGGCCTACATACGCGCAGAGATTTTAAAGTTCCACGCAGAACATTGCTTCCTCTTTCACGCTTCGTCTCTCGAAATGGCAGGCTGACAAAGGATGACCGATCCAGAAGATCCAGCTTGCTCGTTTTCAAGATGGGTATATGCCCACTACTTTGACTTCATTGAAAATAAGGACGCCAAGAACATTTCAGTTAAATGCACACTAGGCCTACTTGAAACCCAAACCGCGTTCCACGTCGAAAAACAGTAGCCTACAAACAATTTGACGATTTGAGGAGGTGCCATAGCACCACCAAATTAGTCAAGAAAGGAGGGGATGCATCCCATTCTCACGAGACAGGGACATGGCAGGGTATCCGACGGGGGGATGAGTACGTTGCACCCCCCTCACTTTTGTTCAACTAAACATCACTAAAATTGAAATAAATCCATTTGAAATAAAATATTAAGTAGTGAAATTTAAGTAGTGAAATTGAAAATGCTTGCTGTCGTTGCATCACTCTGTAGCCTATCACAGTAGATTCCAGCGCAATAGTTGCAAGAATAGAACTAATACGCTAGCTGTTTGCGCAAAGTCGCAGAATTTGGCCGCGGTGCTGACTGAGCGCGCGTAAGGAATAATAGGGGCCTAGTTCTAAAGTTGTGAGTGAGTGACAAACTGATCTCCACACAAAGTCACATGATTCAGGCGAGCCACGAGCTTGCAAACTGACTGGCTGGTAATATCCTCGCAATCATTTTCTCACCTATAATTTCTTTCATTGATAAGACATTTTCCCTGGTGTGCTGTAGGCCTATATAATTAATATTCAAAATGGGCCTACTGTAGCAATGCATCTGCTCTTTTATCAATAATAATTTTCAAACTCGTAGTGCAGTGAGGTGGCTTTAAGTTTCAGCCAATTGCAATGGAGCCTGTGCTGCATGCGTCCGTAATAGTTTTTTTTGTTAACGGCGCTGGTGTGCATGGTAAGGTGTGGTAAGAAGAGAAAGGATTAATCATTGTATTGGTGAATCAATATTGTATATGGGTAAGATGCAATTCCTAAAAATGTTGGTTTTCAGTCTGCAGGCTTCCAAAACGACTTGTGGATGGCAGGTGAAAGTAATGCCACCTCATAGATTTTCACTGTAGATGGCCAAATCCTTATTCCCAGTCATTTTGGCTAAAGTAACTAAAAGTAATGCAAAAGTAGTGTAATGCCTTACTTTTTAAAAAAAGTAATGTTGTAATGTAAGGCATTACTTTTAAATGACAGTAACATGTAATAAGTAGTGCATTACAGTTTTTGAGTAACTTTCCCAACAGTGCTCAACAACCATTGGAGCCTTTTGTT
Organism: Engraulis encrasicolus; assembly: GCF_034702125.1. NCBI lineage: Eukaryota > Metazoa > Chordata > Actinopteri > Clupeiformes > Engraulidae > Engraulis > Engraulis encrasicolus. The sequence goes on from NW_026945731.1 coordinate 402,091, forward strand.
AGATATACTATGATGTGAAAGTCATGGTACATATCATACCATTTACCAAGGATGAACCTTACATGTAGAACTTTGAGGTTTTTACAGACATTTGGAAACCCTAGAACATATGATATCTACAAAAAGTAGAGGCACATTATTACGGTGTGATTTGACTTACAGTGCTGCAAATTGTAATATATGATATTCAGGTCTGGGACTCTTAGCCCTGAAAATATAATGAATCTGACACAAATAGTTCTGGAGATAATTGAGTCTGAACATGGTCACTCATGCAATGTCGCTAAAACAAGCGTAGGGGGTGTCCTTATTTACAGATTTTTTGTGCCAAAAGTATCCACAGCTTTAGTTCTGATATTGCGGATATGATCTAGTGGATGTTTAAGCCATCACATACATACAAATCCGAG
>NW_026945731.1:405000-440000 GCF_034702125.1 Engraulis encrasicolus
CATGACGTACCCAGATTTTCACCTGGATCCGTCCCCCTAACCTTTTTAGAGAAAAGATCTGATTTCTGCCTTTGCATTTTGCAATGTGTGAAATAGCGCCTCCCTGGAACATTCACTTTCACATGTGGCAAAAAACGGTATTACACTATATATAAATCTATTTTTTGATTGGCTAACAGCCACTGAAGTCCCAGATTTGAAGCGCCATAAGCAGAGCTGGCTTGAAGTGGAGCTAAGAGCAGACGTCATATTTACATAACATTTTTGGCTCAGACCAGTTGCTTGCTTTTATAATTAAAGGTCAATATGGGTTCATGTCCGCTGTGACGCTGTTTGTAGCCTAGTTGCTGATGTTAACTGATGTTATTATATGGTGTGACGTCATCGGTCGAATGCTCCATTCATTTCAACTGGGCTCCCCAACGTTCGCACGTCTGTTATTTTTCGATAACGGACGGGTTGGTCTATAACAGACCGCTGTCAATGGCAACAAGACTTTTCACTGCTAAAGCGACTTTTCAACAAGACTCTAATCAGCTGCTGTGATAGACAACACCTGTTGTCCTGGCTACCTAGCTGTTGCCTAGCGGTGTTCCACAACGGCACTGTTTTGTTTTGCGCAGCAATAATCTTAACATTAAATAGGCCTAAAGAAATGTCCCCGCCATGTGTGAATCATTTAAGTATATCCATATAATAAGCGGGTTAACTTTCGGCGAGTCGGTCGCTTTGTGGAATAGCAGCACTTCAGAGAGAACAAGACCCCTCGGGGTCTAAAGATTCTCTCTGTTGTGCTGCTATTCCACGGTAGCGACCTTCTCGCCGAACGTTAACCCTTACTTAATTGTTCAGAGGGGATTTTGGTCTCTTTGTCGTAGGCCTGTTTTCGAGTGAAAAGACAACTTTGTAGGGCCATGCCATGACAGCTGTCAATCAAGTAGGCTAGCCTAACACAGGTAGCTGTCGTGTTCACTGTCCCTTGGTCTGTATGCTGTCAACGTCTGACTTCATTATTTTTTTTACGGAGCGCCTTGAAGAAGGTCAGTAGACCGAAACGTTGCATTAAACCATGCAAATGTGAACAGTGTGCGGGAGCTTTCTTTGCTTTAACGTTGGTGACCTAGGGGTTCCACTCCTACGCACCTGACCAAGGAGGTGTGCAAGAATTCTTCACTTACGGAGCGCCTTTTTGGAATGATGACTGCGGTGGTTTTATTCTGTTCGATGCATTTACTGTGAATTGTTGTTAAGCGGTACTACAACGCAAACGTGTGGATTGTATTAAGTGGTGGAGTGTAGATGCAATTGAAATGCAGCGTGGTACAAAATAAATAACTGAGTAGTAGCAAGGAGGTTGTCTGAAGAGCTCAAGATCACCATTTAAGAGCGCCGCTTTGATCAAAAATGTCTAATCTCTGGGGGAGACCCTATAGTTTGGCTTGGTTACCCGGTTTCTTGCTGTCCAATATCACACGCCCCAAAACCGCGCCTGGATTGAAGTTATGTTTTACATGCAATAGGCCTACCACCGCGAGACTGGTCGTCTTCACATTTCTACAGCGATAAATCACACACTGTTGCATAGCCTGCTGTAGGCCTACATTAGTAGGCTAGTAGGCTACAACATGAACTTTGTTGACACAGTTGTCCTGTTTTAAAGGTTGAATTGGTTGGGAAAGCACTTGCTGATGATCGGATGGGAGAGGTGTGTAGAAGTGCACGCAGGGAAGGGGGAGTCGTGGTGGGAGGGAGACTCTTGCACATTCTGAGTAGAATCTGTAAAGCTGGAGCGTTTTAAACATTTGTAAAAAAATATAAATTTTTTAAATCAAGATTTAAAAATGGTTAAAGGGACGGTTTGGTCAATTTCAACATGCAGTTGTATTGCTCACGCTACCCTTGACTTGTCAGTACCTGGTGATGCCACATTTTTCGGCTCAGCCCTTTCCGAGATATGAACAATTCTAATGGGGGCAGCGTTTGTTTACATTTTTAAAAAATGAAACATAGGCCAACTCCAAATATTTTCCCAAAAGGTACTGCTGTTTGCTAGTTGTCTGCTGATGTTTTATAACCTTTTTGATGTTTTTGGGAATGAATAAAAATGTTTTTTTTGAAATGTTAACAAAGAGCTGCCCCCATTACAATGACCAGGATCTCGGAAACGCCTGAAGAAGAAGAAAAAAAAATCTCAGGCATTGACAAGTCCAGGGTAGTGTGAGCATTACAACTGCATGTTGAAATTGACCAAACTGTCCCTTTAATGTAGTAGACCTACTAAAGCAAATCAAATTATTTAGCGGAAGATGAATAGGCCACTAACAATACAACAAATGATATTCAGTGTATAATAAATAATAATGCCCCCCCCCCCCCAAGGACATTCAGTGTATAAAAAATGATATTCAGTGTATAATAAATAATAATACCCCTCCCCCGCTCAGCAGGCAGCCCACTGCTACGGACTAGTGTGTGTACTTCAATGTGATTCACTAGTCCAAAATGGGATAAAGTGCAGAGAAAGAATTTCCCCTAGGTGACCAAAATTGGCTCCAATCCAATTGGCTAATAGATGGTGTTGCTGATCTTGTCAGGTTGTTCTATTTGACTTATTTGACAATTATTGCAATTACCCTGTCAGTCAGTCAGTCAATCAGTCAGTCTGCCAGTCAGTCAGACAGTCTTTATGTCTGTTGAGGTTGCGTTGGGCTGATGGTGATTGTCAAGTTACTAAAGGGGCATCTGAGAGGAAATGTGACACATGTACATATTAGCTGCTAGCCTTCAACAGCTGCCTAATGCATGGCAGCATAACCCAGATCAACATCTTTATGCTTCTTCACTTTAAAGACCACACACCCTCACACACGCACGAACGCACGCACACACACACACACGCACGCACGCACGCACGCACGCACGCACGCACGCACGCACGCACACACACACACACACACACACACACATAATATGTCCTCTGTGAGCTGTGTCGTGACAAGATTGATCTGCGCATCGCTGCGTCTGAGCTGCATGGCGCTCGTTTCGATGTGTGAGATTGCTAGCATGCCAGTGGGAGGCTGCTACGTATGGTTAAGTCAATACATATTACTCATGCTAGCATCCATCGCTAGCTCTCTTCTCCTCATGTGGCCATTTACACATACAGGGCATTAGCATTCAGCACTGAATGCTGTGTGTGTGTGTGTGTGTGTGTGTGTGTGTGTGTGTGTGTGTGTGTGTGTGTGTGTGTGTGTGTGTGTGTGTGTGTGTGTGTGTGTGTGTGTGTGTGTGTGTGTGTGTGTGTGTGTGTCTGAATGCCGCCTCACGCCTGCCAGCACCCTGTTGTGTATGCCACCAGGATGGCCTGCCGTCCCACCGTGGATTGGAGTGGAGTGGGGTTGAGGTGGGGTGGAGTGGGCTGGAGTGGGGTTGAGGTGGGGTGGGGTTGAGGTAGGGTGGGGTGGGGTTGAGGAGGGGTGGGGTGGAGTGGGGTTGAGGAGGGCTGGAGTGGGGTTGAGGTGGGGTGGAGTGGGGTTGAGGAGGGGTGGAGTGGGGTTGAGGTGGGGTGGAGTGGGGTTGAGTAGGGGTGGAGTGGGGTTGAGGTGGGGTGGAGTGGGGTTGAGGAGGGGTGGAGTGGGGTTGAGGTGGGGTGGGGTGGGGTGGAGTGGGGTAGGCTGGACGAGGGGTTCATTTTACATTGTCCCTGGGTATTCTATGTTATAGACCTACTATCAGATGAAAGAGAAATGTCAAGTGTCATTATCACTTTGTGTCAAAAAGCCTTTGCTACGAGCATGGTGGGATAGCTGCAGCCATCCACCCATTGCATCCACCATAGGACAGGAGTCAGGACTGTGGGGCTGCTCGCTCTCAGGTTTGTAGTGACAGACCGTCACCAATAACGTCTTTTTCCTGCATTGTTGGACGCTAATCTGAAAGCCCATGTCGTTAAGTTGGCTATGTGGTCCAATTCAGTAATAGAAAATAACTTGCAAAATTGGCGGAAGTTTGGAAAGCTTTGTGAAGGGAAGGGACGCAGGCAGCCTGTGTGTGGCTATCCCATCCCCTCTCTCGTCTCGCTCTCGGAGTCGGAGGAGCTTTGGGGATTTGAAGTTGATACCACGGGAAATGAGTACACACATTAAACTATCATGTCCTAAATTAAGTTATGGCATGCTTATTAAAGTAGCTGCATCTATTGTATTAAACTATTTTGATATAAAAGCCGCGAATGCATCCTCAAACTGGCTGGATTGGATTTGACTGGATAACACCGATAAACGTGGGCACGTGAAGTAAAATTAATTCAGGTGCTTGGAAAATGTTGGCGAAATCATCGGAAGATGAAGGTAGGGAACTGCAACATTGCACGATTATGAAAGTGATCATGTTGGCTCATGCCAAAATTTGTTAGCGACTTGTCACCTTAGCAAAAAAGCTGCTTGTTTACCTGTGGTTCATGTGATGGGATGTCTGTCTGCCTTCATGCCTCATATTTGTTCTGTCCCACCCAAACACGTATTCTTGCTTCATTTGGGTTAAGCAAATAAGCTCATAATCAGCCACGCAAGGCCCAAATGTTTAATTCACTACTATCATAACAGCATTAGAATAGGAGACTACCATTCGCGTGACGTCACCCGCTGTTGGCTGGAAACGTTAACAGAAACGTTACGTGTTTGTGCTTTATTTTTTTTATTAACGGCTTAAATTTCAGACTTCAAAAAAATATATATTTGCTGGCTTATCTTACTGGTGTTATAGACCCCTATATAAGTCACTGCTTCATTTCATCTTTAAATAGTAATGAGAACACCATCGGTAAGTTTGACACAGCTTTGAAGTCCTGATAGCCAGGATACAGTATATCACTGCAGAGGGCTGCTGCTTTGTCTGTTGTGATACATGGATGATCTCTTACTTCTTACTACAGTGATAAAAACAATCTTGAAAGTATCTTGTTTACTTTGCTTTTTAAGTCTTAAATAGTAATGAGAACAGGCTCTTATCATCTGTAAATGTGACACCCCTGAGGTGTGGGATACACACTACATATTTAATCTGACTGCATACCTTCTCATTTCCTTAATAGGCAGTTGCAGAGTTCTTCAAGACTGTGCTCATGGTAGAATGATTTCATTCAGTTGCAGTTGCTGTCTGTAAGTGATAGTTTGTTGATTATGAGATGACAGACTGAGCGTTCGTTATAGACTACCTCTGAATGAAATGCCAGGAGATGCTCCGACTTCAAAGTTATACACTCACTTGTAAGATGCTCCACCAGCCATGTGTCAAGCAATCAGCACAGTTGTCAACATGATAAATATTCTTTCCCACTTCAATAAATATATAAAGATACTGTACGTATACATGCGGTACATCAAAAAACGCAAAACAAAATACAGTTTAAAAAACACAAATATGTAAGGCTGCCACAACAAAACCCTCAGTGAATTTGCTGGTTGTAAGACAACTGAAGGATTTAAATAGAATGTGTGTGTGTGTGTGTGTGTGTGTGTGTATGTGTGTGCGTGCGTGTATGTGTGTGTGTGTGTGTGTGTGTGAATGCACATGTGTTACATCCTTTTCTAACACTTCCTTTGATTTGCAGATCTGCATTTACACCCGAGCCCCCTCTTCCTCCCCTGCATGTGTGTGTGTGTGTGTGTGTGTGTGTGTGTGTGTGTGTGTGTGTGTGTGTGTGTGTGTGTGTGTGTGTGTGTGTGTGTGTGTGTGTGTGTGTGTGTGTGTGTGTGTGTGTGTGTGTGTGACTACTTCATCTGTAATTAAGGGGCTTGCCTGCAAGCACAGCAGCCATCATTTGTTACTGGAACAAGAAAGAAAAGAAGAAAAGAAAAGAAAAGCAAAAGGCAAAAAAGAAAAAAAGACAAAAAAAGGAAAACAGGGAAGAAGAAAAGAAAAGAAAAGCAAAGCAAAAGGCAAAAAAGAAAAGGTGAAAACAGGGAAGAAAATAAGAAAAGGTGGGAAAGAAGCATCTGGAGGGTGAACAATTAGCAGAAGTATAAATTATGGTGTCACCGGTGTCAAATCGATTATTATAGTCGAGTGGCGCGGCACAATGCGGTGCGCTGAGCAGACCCCAAAGTCCTTCAATATCCCACTAGTGGCCATCACATCACATCACATCACATCACAGAGGACTGTTTGCACGCCGCTGTTTTGAAATGTTGCTGCCACAATAGCACAGGAAGAGGAAACACAAGACTGTGTGTGTGTGTGTGTGTGTGTGTGTGTGTGTGTGTGTGTGTGTGTGTGTGTGTGTGTGTGTGTGTGTGTGTGTGTGTGTGTGTGTGTGTGTGTGTGTGTGTGTGTGCATGTTTTGTGTGTCTTCAGACGGTGCCAAAAGCCTCGCAGCCGGATGAAGCAGGTGAGATGTGTCTGAACACATAACCAGATGAGCTGAGTGGCTTTACTTAGTAAATACGCAGGCTTGTTAAAGACGCAGGCTCCCCTCTCGGTGCACGCCGACAGCATCAACAAAGCAGATTTGGTTAATTAGCTCACGGACAGGCTAGCCAAACAACTGTAGCGTGCCGCCAGGCTAGCCAAACAACTGTAGGCGACCGCGAGGCTAGCCAAACAACTGCCCTGACACATCCACTTCCTCTCTATTGGTCTTTTTGACAACAGGATATGGAAAAACATCTTCCATGCGCTTTTAAAAAAACGTGACTAGACAGCCAGGCAATATAAAGTCTGTGAAGTGCTGAGGATGATGGGTAGTCAAAGGGTCAATGTGACCTTCATGTAAAAGTGCTCACGTGATGGCGAATCTGACTGCAGAGAAATGCATTAGCTTTCAGAAACGCCACCACTCTCATCACAGCCATAGCTACAGCTACAGTAGCTGCCAGTGCTCCACAGCACACAAGTGAACAACGAAATTGCATTTATGCCTCACCCGTGCAAGGGGGCAGCCCTCAGTGGCGCCCCATGGGGAGCAGTGCGGTGGGACGGTACCATGCTCAGGGTACCTCAGTCATGGAGGAGGATGGGGGAGAGCACTGGTTGATTACTCCCCCCACCAACCTGGCGGGTCGGGAGGCGAACCGGCAACCTCTGGGATGCAAGTCTGACGCCCTAACCGCTCACCCATGACTGCCCTACGCACACACGCATGTACGCACACACACACACACACACACACTCACACATATACACATACACACACACATACACAAAGGGGAGAATGCACTAAATAACACATTGCCTATAAGTCGGAACACAATTAGAGACATTTTCACAAAGAAAGAAGCAAGAGAAAAAGAAGAAGAAGAAGAAGAAGAAGAAGAAGAAGAAGGAGAGTAAAGGAGAAGAAGAAGAGGAATGGATAAAGAAGACAAAGGAGAGGAGATGATGAAACACAATGAAGAAGAAGAAGAAGAAGAAGAAGAAGAAGAAGAAGAAGAGGAAGAAGAAGAAGAAGAAGAAGAAGAAGAAGAAGAAGAAGAAGAAGAAGAAGAAGAAGAAGAGGGCATCAACTAGCTTATAAATCGCAGGTTTGTGTAAGAGAGGAATCAATCCGCCACACAAAGCCTTGTTAAATATCTCCTTCACACAGACCTCCACACTGCTATAGTCCTCATTGCGCATGCACACACACATGCACGCACGCTCACACATACATACACACGTACACACAGCTCCATCTGCTATACAGCTGTAGTCTTTAGTATCTCAGTCGTCAAAGGCCAGATCACCAATGACACTTTAAAAGCCTCGGGCGCTGGTACAATGCCACTCTCAGTGATGCGGAGCAAATAGAACAGCTCAGACAGGATACCATCAGTGGCCTGAAACAAATTAACAACACTGGCCTCCCAGGTAAGCTAAAGCTATGGTGTTTTCAATTTGGATTGTTGCCCCGCCTCATGTGGCCAATCACCGTCTATGAGGTCACCTCCTCCCATATCAGCCGGCTGGAAAGACTGGTGAATGCTCAAGTAAGGAAGTGGCTTGGGCTGCCAAGATGCATGAGCAGTATAGGGTTGTATGTTGATGGCCCACTCTCCTTGCCAATCTCAAGCTTGACGGAAGAGTACAAGTGTGCAAAGGAGCGACTGGAGATGACCCTGTCTGAATCGCGAGACCCTTTGGTACGCTGTGCTGCCCCAGCCTTGAGAACCGGTAAGAAGTGGATACCAAAGTCAGCTGTAGCAGATGCCAGGGCTGCACTCAGACATCGAGACATAGTTGGCCATGTGCAACAGGGTAGGGGGGGGTTTGGCCTTGGGGTGATGGCTCCAATCTGGGGGAAAGCTTCTCCAGCAGAGCGCCGCTGCATGGTGGTGGAGGAGATCCGAAGGCAAGAGGAGGCAGCCAGGTGTGCCAGAGCAGTCAGTCAACCGCAGCAAGGACGGTGGATGAGATGGAATGGAATTTGCAAAAAGAAAATCTCCTGGAGCGAGCTATGGAACATGGAGTCTAACAGGCTGAGCTTCATCATAAAGGCCACATATGACATTCTGCCTACGACAACAAACTTACATCTTTGGCTTGGTGAAGACCCAGCATGTTCCCTGTGCTCAGCCCCAGCAGGCCTGAAGCACATTCTTGTAGGCTGCAAGACATCCCTCTCTCAAGGCAGATACACCTGGCGCCACAATCAGGTGTTGCGATGTCTGGCCTCAGCCATAGAGGAGAAACGAGCTGCCACAAATGCTGCCCCACTTAACATGCACCCAGAAGTCCAAACCTCAACAGCCTTCATCAGGGAGGGTGAAAGGCATCCAACCAGAGCCCCTCCCACAACTTCAAGCCTCATTGGCACTACCAGGGACTGGCAAATGCGGGTAGACCTTGACAAGAGTCTAGTGTTTCCACCCAACATTGCTGTGTCCAGCTTGCGCCCAGACATGGTTTTGTGGGCCAACTCCTATCGATGTGTCTACATCATCGAACTCACGGTGCTCTGGGAGGAAGCCATTGATGAGGCATATGAAAGGAAGAGGTTGCGATACTCTGACCTTGCAACCCAAGCAGAGGAGCGGGGATGGACTGTGCAGGTGCGTCCAGTGGAGGTGGGCTGTAGGGGGTTTGTCGCTAACTCCACCATAAAACTCCTGAAAGAGGTGGGCGTGAGAGGGCAAGCTCAGAGGAGGACCATCAAAGAGCTTGCCACCACAGCCGAGAGAAGTAGTCACTGGCTGTGGCTCAGAAGAAAGGAAATGGCATGGGGGACAAAGTGACCACTCAGTTCCTATGCGACACACACCCAGGTCTGATCAGCCTGTGGTGGGCCTTCCACAGATGAGGGTGTTTTGTGATAAATGGCCGAAACACCCCAAGATTCTGGGGTACCCAACTGACGATGTGTCGCATAGAGCAACAACATCACTGAGCGGGGTCCAAGCAAGGTCTCAACTGGGAACTGAACTACTTGGGATTGAAACATCGAGTCCTTTTGCATAACTTAAACTTTACCCCACACACTCCTCCTCAGCTTCTCAATGCTGGTGCTCTAAACACTTTTATATTCAATTACATTATTTTTACTCTTCTCCCCCGTCATCCTCCAATTACATTATTTTTACTCTCCAATTATCCTTCTTGGGGACTCGTTACCCCTCTCTGTTCAATAATCTGCAGTGAGAGTTGCAAAGTTTAAAGGGAACAATATGCCATTGTACATCATTCTGGGAAGTAGATTAATTTGGAGGGAAGGGAGTAATGAGGAAGTTGGCTGGATTGGCCATATGGCATACAGGGCTTTTGCCTGGTGGACTGTTGATGATTTTGACCCTTAGGGTACTGGTATCAGTCTTCATGCCGCCACAGCTGACCTCTCTGAATCAGATGTTGATATTGATTTTGGAGGTTGTGGTCATAATAGATGATATTGAAATGTCTCAGGCTTCCTTATCTCTCTCAACGCCTGGCGGGCTGGTCTTGGTTAAAAAAGGACCTGCTGCTTCTGGAACTGGAGTCCAGATAAGGAATTAGCAAATGAAGCTCTCTGTTTCTTCTTTCATCCCTCTCACCCCCTTTTCTCTCCTTCTCTTTCTTTCCCACTCTGCTTCTTTTCACTGTGCTGGGCTGGTCGTAGTCATCCTTCATGGTAATTTGATTGAGAATGCTCGGTGCACACTACAAGAGACCCTCTCCCCCCACAACAGGACAAAGTCTTGTTCCCATAAATAGCTATTAATCTTTTGGATGCCTGCCTCAGCGGACCACAAAGACATTAGCATTAGGAACAGGGACAAACCCAGAGAAGAGAGGATTAAGGGGAAAACATCCTTTTAGAGAGAGAGAGAGAGAAGTGGGTAGATGAAAGAGAAGCACTTAGCAATCCAGGCCCATGTTCCCAAAGAGCAATTCATGTGCTGCCTAAAGAACGCCACCCCCTCCTCCCCCCTCGTCCCTCCCACACCCAACACCACCCGACTACAACACAAAGACTGCACAAATCAGAATTGATGACAAAGCATCGCTAGCATAACTCACTGGTCATCCAAAAAAAAGAAAGACAGAAAGAAAGTCACAGAAAAAGAAGAAAGGAAAGATGAGGAAAAACAGATAGGAAAGGAATCAAAGAAGATAGAAAGGAAGATGCTGTAGAAAATAATGAGGGGAGTGTGTACATAGATGAAAAGAAAGAGAGGGAGAGAGAGAGAGAGAGAGAGAGAGAGAGAGAGAGAGAGAGAGAGAGAGAGAGAGAGAGAGAGAGAGAGAGAGAGAAAGAAAGAGAAAGGGAGTAAGAGAAAAGGGAAAAAACAGAGTGCAGGACAGCATTAGGGAGGATGACAGATTAAACCCATGGTAGTTGTCAGGCAGGGCCAGGCCTTTGTGAGCAGTGCTTTGGTAGTGTGTTGTCTTGGTGGTTGTCACGCAGGGCCAGGCCTTTGTGAGCAGTGCTTTGGTAGTGTGTTGTCTTGGTGGTTGTCACGCAGGGCCAGGCCTTTGTGAGCAGTGCTTTGGTAGTGTGTTGTCTTGGTGGTTGTCACGCAGGGCCAGGCCTTTGTCAGCAGTGCTTTGGTAGTGTGTTGTCTTGGTAGTGAAAAGTCTGTGAAAAATATCACCTGCCACCCGTACTGGAGCTCCGCGGTAGGGCGTGTGTGTGTGTCTGTGTGTGTGTGTGCGTGTGTGTGTGTGTGTGTGTGTGTGTGTGTGTGTGTCTGTGTCTGTGTGTCTCTGTGTGTGTATCCGTGTGTGTGTGTGTGTGTGTGTGTATCCGTGTGTGTGTGTATCCGTGTGTGTGTGTGTATGTGTGTGTGTTACGATGCAGCAGAGCACGCTACTACACAGCACAACTCTCATCTGCCTTTGCGGTCTGCTGGCCACCTGCGTTGCCAAGATTCTGCCACCGCCGCCATGGCGACCATAAATCAGCCGCCGAAATAATTAGTGCCGCGCTCCCTCCACTCAACCCAGAGTTCCACGCCCATCCCCGCCGGTTCCATTCCGTGCCTGCCGACGTTCTATTTGTTCTCCATCCTCTTCCGCTACGCTCCGTTTCCTGACTGATCTCCAGTGACTTTGATGCTGATTGTCAACATCACAGATGACAGTTTATAGACTTCACCTTATTTGATGTCTTTTTTTAGTTTTTTTTTACTACTGTTACCTTCTGGCAGTGTTAAGCAAGCAACATTGTGTTTGCCCAGGAAATCACGACTGTCTTTGGTATGCCTGAGATGTAAAACTCTTTAAAAAGCTGTATTAGTCACTCAGGGAAAGATTACTTTGGGGGAGGCGGGGAGAAGACAAGAAAATAACACGCTGTGGGAACGAACGAATTAGCGCTCTGCTTATGCTTCAGTGTGTATTGGTTGAGTGAACACAGATGAATTTCATCCATTTCCCTGTAATGAGATGTGGCGAGGGGTCTGTCGTCTACAGCGGCTCCTCTCCTCTCCCGCCTTCACTGACGGAGCAGGAGACTAGTCATTTGGTTTAATTACACTGCACCTGCCTAAAAACACCCAACGCCACAACAATGCCACATCCCGCCTGCCCTCCTCTCTCAAGTACCTACAGCAATCAAAAGCCTTGACTGAAAACACACGTCACACACACACACACACACACACACACACACACACACACACACACACACACACACACACACGGCTGCATGATGAAAATGAGGGTTGAGAGAGATTTGTGTGTGTTTGTCTGTGTGTGTCTGTCTGTGTGTCTGTCTTTGTGTGTGTGTGTGTGTGTGTGTGTGTGTGTGTGTGTGTGTGTGTGTGTGTGTGTGTGTGTGTGTGTGTGTGTGTGTGTGTGTGTGTGTGTGTGTGTGTGTGTGTGTGTGTGTCTCTGTCTCTGTGTGTGTGTCTGTCTCTGTGTGTGTGTCTGTCTCTGTGTCTGTGTGTGTGTGTGTGTGTGTGTGGGGTGGGGGTATAAGAGGGTGTAGAGAGGTTTAGAGAGGTATTTTTCCACCGCCAGGAGAGAACCGCTATGTCCTTGGGGCCCTTACGACGATTGTTGCTTCACAATGACTCTGTGATATCTCTCTAGTAAAGATGGAGAGAGGAGAGAAGAGGAGAGGAGAGAGAGAGAGAGAGCTAGAGAGAGAGAGAGAGAGAGAGAGAGAGAGAGAGAGAGAGAGGGAGAGAGAGAGAGAGAGAGAGCGAGAGAGAGAGAGAGGGAGAGAGACAGAGAGAGAGAGAGAGAGAGAGAGAGAGAGAGAGAGAGAGAGAGAGAGAGAATGAGAGAAAAGAGACTGACTGAAAAGGCACCAAGGGCTAGAAGGCAGGAGGGGGAAGGCCGTGATTTGTCTCCTGAAGCATGTGGAGGAGGAGTGAGCCTGAGCCAAAGCTAAATATATCAAGCAGCCAAAGAGCCGAAGCGAAACACTGGCGACATCCGACTTGAGGAAGCTGAGAACCAGATCAGGCCCGGGACTGGGCCGGAGTTACAGTGCGTCAGAATCAGAATCATGGTCGGGATCAGGATATCATGGATCAGGATCAGATGCAGCATTACTCCTGAGGCCAGTTAGCCTGGGACATCCCATGATGCTTTGCACAATTGTTCCGATCCAAAAGACAGGCATGGAAGCTCATCCCAAAGGACTAGCCGGAGACTTAGGGGGTCAATCCGAGAGCAGGGAGGGGTGGAAAGATGACAACGCATATTATTTGAAAAGTGGAAGCTTGTTTGAACAAAACTGACATGATTGGATATGGTGTATAAATTCCCATTGGCTATGGTAAACCTCACCTCCACTTCGGGAAATTCAGTAGGCGGTCTCCAGACCATTTCTACCATGAAGACTCGAGAGGCAAACGAACGTTATTAACATTTATTGAACATTAGACATGATACAGGAATGCATAAAAGTTTGGCGAACAATTACACTTGATACAAAATGCATGAATCTGTTTGGCGAAGGTTCCCGTCTTCGCGTTGAACTCCGGGGTAGGACAGCATATCCTCCAGCGGAGATGGAGGCGGGCGTAGCCTGCCCCCTAACAGACGGGAACCTCTGGTGACGGTGGACGGAGGGGTGGTGGTGGCTTCAAAATCGGCTTAACTGAAAAGCGGAGAACAGAATGAGTGACAGCTATTTAAACAAACGTGAATGTGATCCATTGGCTGAGAGGTAACGATGCATGAGTGACGCGTAACGGGGGAACCCCCAATCTCGCGTTGTGATTGGTTGGCGATCCTGGGCAATGATGACGCATGTATGATCTGTCAAAAGGAAGATTTGTTGGTTGGCCTAGTAGGCTAAGTTTGACAGCCGAGAAATTCGAGTCTCCCTGGTAGAATTTACGCAAGCTCCCATTTCTACCATGAAGACTCGAGAGGCAAACGAACGTTATTAACATTTATTGAACATTAGACATGATACAGGAATGCATAAAAGTTTGGCGAACAATTACACTTGATACAAAATGCATGAATCTGTTTGGCGAAGGTTCCCGTCTTCGCGTTGAACTCCGGGGTAGGACAGCATATCCTCCAGCGGAGATGGAGGCGGGCGTAGCCTGCCCCAAAATAGAGATTAGACGTGAACTCACCTACCGCTTACAAGGAGACACCATCTGAAAGACATGAAGTTAGTTAGATGATTGATTGATGATAGACGGAAGATGAAGGATGATAGGTGATGATGATGATGATGATGATAATAATGATGATGATAATGATAATGATGATAATGATGATAATGATGACAATGATGACAATGATGACGATGACAATGATGACGATGACAATGATGACAATGACAATGACAATGATGACAATGACAATGATGACAATGACGATGATGACAATGACAATGATGACAATGACAATGACGATGATGATAATGATAAAGATGATAATGATAATGATGATGATGATGACAATGATGATGATGATGATGATGATAATGATGATGATGATGATGATAATGATGATAATGACAATGATGACAATGATGATAATGATGATGATGATAATGATGACAATGATGATAATGATGACGATGATAACAATGATGATGATGATAAAGATGATAATGATAATGATGACAATGACGACAATGATGACAATGATAATAATAATAATGATGATGATGATGATGAGTGATAAGTGATAGGTGTTGGAAGACAAATGATGATAGATTAAATGAGATTATAAATGATAGGGATGTTCTAAGGCTTAAGCTTATGGGCGGTGGTCTAGCGGAGGCATGAAGCCTGTGATGATGATGGTGATGATGATAATGTCGGTACCTTAGGCTATGCGAGAAGACATGGCGCGGATGCGCTGAGAGCAGAGACACAGCAGAGCGTTATGATTTGATTGATAGATGCACCTTGGTCAGGAGAGCGCTGAAAACTTAGATTATGACAGTAGGTAGAGAGCCGGAATCGTGACCTAGGAGAGAGAGTAGAACATGGTGATGAATGAGTAAATGAATGGATGGATGAATGAATGTAGGCTATAATATGTGGTATGATAGTTGACATCATAGATAAACAACCATAGCAACTAGGCTGGAGAAATGTTACAAAATATAGAGATAACGCTTACAGACCACTATAAAATCGATCTGATAGATGAGAGAAGGATAGAATACAGACATGACCGGGTGACCGGAGCGATAGCCCCCCAAGAGATGGAGTGAATGCCGCCGGTGCAGCAAAATACCACCGTCACCAGAAATGAGAATAGAAAACATAAAGTTACAGACCAGATATAGCATGCTTCAACGACGTGATGAGGAGTGAGGCAAATGCAGGAAGCGTATGCGCCAGACGACCAACGGCCCAGCGCCTTGATCACAGTAGGGGACAGACCCCGCTTAGCGGCCGTGGTGGCCACGCCGATTCTGAACGAGCGTGCTGTATACCTCTTGGGCGAGGAACGAGAAGAACGAAACAGAGTTAACAGAACAGAAACAGTACACTGAGCCAGATGACAAAGCGAGGAATGAGCCGAATGCAAGATGCACTGCGTCAGACCAGCGGCTGAAAGCCTGCACTATGCGGGCGTCTGCCCAGAGTGGTGAGAGAGACAGCTTTAGACAAAGCATGAGTGGCTAACATTAAAAGACGAGCACCTCGGCCAGGATAGCAGAAAGGTCAGGTTAAAACAGAGGAGAATCGGCAGACAACTGGTAATCATGACCTAAGAGAGGGAGAGAGCAGAGCTTGTAGCTGAAACGAACAATGAATGAAACACCAAGAAAACATCTCGACCAAGAATAATAACACCATGTCAGTTATGATAAACACCTACGCGGTGTGGCGCGGTGAATGCTTGTGCAAAGCAGGCATGGACACAGGCAGTGGGGCGGATGCCCTGGTTGGTTGAGAGAAACAACTTGCGGTAACTGCATGATTAGACTAGCAATAAAAAAGGGTGGCACCTTAGTCGGGAGAATGCAGAAAGTGCGAGCTTACGACAGAGGAGAGTTGGAGAGCCGGTTATCGAGACCTGAGAGGGACAGAGCAGAAAGCTGAAACATCACTGAATAACGGCACCAGAACAAAAACGGCATATCAAAATAGACATAAACTCCTACTCGCTACCAGTGGGTAGCTGCGATAAGTTTGTCATGCAGGATGGATGAGGATACCGATACAACCAGGTGACTGGCGTTAAAGTTGGGGCGACAGCCCAGTGTGATGCTGAGGCGATGGCCCATTGTGATGCCGAGTTGTGATGTTGAGCCGTGGTGTTGAGGTGCGACAGCCCAGGGCAATGCTGAGGTGAGCCGTTGATGCACGAGCCCTGAGGCGCCGGCCCAGGGTGATGTTGAGTCGCCGGCCCAGGGTGATGTAGAGTCGCCGGCCCAGGGTGATGTAGAGTCGCCGGCCCAGGGTGATGTAGAGTCGCCGGCCCAGGATGATGTAGAGTCGCCGGCCCAGGATGATGTAGAGTCGCCGGCCCAGGATGATGTAGAGTCGCCGGCCCAGGATGACGTTGGGGCCGATGCCCAGTCCAGTGTCGGGGCCGATGCCCAGTCCGTCGTCGGGGCCAGAGCCCAGTCCATCTTTGGGGCCAGAGCCCAGTCCATCTTTGGGGCCAGAGCCCAGTCCATCTTTGGGGCCAGAGCCCAGTCCATCGTCGGGGCCAGAGCCCAGTCCGACGTTGGGGCCAGAGCCCAGTCTGACGTTGGGGCCGATGCCCAGTGCACTACGTAGCGTATGCCCTACGTGGAGCGGCAGATGCACGTGTATGTGAAAGTGTACGGGAAAGCAGCAGAGACCACCATCACCAGATATGAGAAAACAAACACAATACGACACATCACAGTCCGAGCGCCCTGACGATTCCAATGAAGCCTAAGGGCACGAGTGGTGTACAGAGTGAGAGGGTTAGCCCATAGATGGCTACCAATGGGATCAGAACCCTGACAGGACTCCATGGGCAGAGTTTCATGTATAGTTTAAGTATGATTATTAACTGTCATCATCGATGTACTTCCCACGGATATCACTCATTTATTTACTTAAATTTGGACGGTGTATATGTAGCCCATTGTGATCAGAATAACTCGAAATAGACAAGGCATTGCAACCGGCTACAATGTCCCTCGATGCGACCGGGCGCAGGCCGAAAGCCCCGCATGATCTTTAAAGGTACACTGTGCAGGAAATGGTCAGAAAAAGAAATGCAACTATGCTGCTCGTTGAAACTGAGCTGCCTATTGCCAAATTTGGTCTTTACATGAACATTTACCATGTAATAAACAATATTTTCTAGTATGGTCCAAGTAAAGTCATTGTAAAAATTGCTATTTGGTAAATTCAAAATGGTGGACCATGGAGAAGATCCCCCCTTACATGTAAGAAAAGTGCAATTTTTCAGTCATAAGGAATACTTGGAATTTGATGGTGGGGTAAGTATTCATGAAAAAAGGTAATTAGTGAACTGGCAGCATGAAGTCTGGAAATAAACAACTAAAAATCTCACACAGTGTCCCTTTAACTTAATCCAGCCCTGAATGACTTGAAGCGGGAGTGAGGAAGCAAGGTACACTTATCAATACAAACTGCAGGCAGTGCGATGACATGAGGTGATGATTGGCACGCGCGCATAAGCTTAATGTGCGATCCAGAAGTCTAGGCCTACGAACCGAAGTCATAACTCTTAAAAGTCAACGAGACCGCCACATGGGCCAGTCCATGCAAACGAAAACGTAAAATAGGCTCGTGTTGTGGGCATAGGCTACTGAACGGAACATTGAAATAGGCAGGTGCAAACTGATGAACGCACGACCGTAATCCACGTGAATGAAAAACTGAAGGCGGTGCTACGGCCCGTAGGCTGAGGTCCTTGCAACATCGCTCCGGAACATAGGAAGTACGTTTGTAATCAGGACAATTAAGAACGAGTGCAAGGCTCTGCAATGTCCTCCGTCCGGTGTCGTGACAGGCAGTAGCACGAAACACAGAAGGTAATGTGGGTTATGCATGCGGGCGAGGCGCTTCGATATATAAGTAGCCCATTTAGATCTGTATCCCCAGCAAACGTTCCAAAAAAAAAGCCACACCGACCGGTTCATAAATGCTCTATAATATTGGCAAGCGAATCACCAGTCCATCCGCAGCAGATGAGGCCGACGAGGACCAAGTAAATTGTGACTCGCAGTACCCATCACGCCTCCGAAAAAACAAATGTGCTGAGCAGATAAGCTGGCTAAGTGCGCGAGGCGCAACGAGAGAGCACCGCGGGCCCAGTTACTTCGAGTCCGCCCTTCCCCAGCAAATGTTCCAAAAGTCACTCCAACCAATTCATGGAATTCTCCCAAATGACCGCAAACGAAACGTAGGCCATCAGTCAACCAGCGGCAGACGATACTGATATCCGAGACAGTGCAACAAGCCGAGTATGAGGCATAAGAGGCGACTTGCCTGGACAACAATTCCCCCGCAAAAATAGTCATTCGCTGAGATAAACGTTCCCTGGGTCCGCAGGGCAAGTGAAGGGAAAGCCGCCAGGTTACTCACGAAATGCACCAGTTCGGGGAAATCCATCCACAGGCAGGCTAGTTCAAAAGCAAATCCACAGAAATCAGGGAGCGGCGTGCCAAACAAATTGATTGAAGCCTTGCGAGAAAATGATTAGGCTGTTAAAAAGCACCGATTGCGTGCCACGCGTTTGAGCGGTTGGAAATCCCATCCCAGCAACGGCAAGGTGAGGAGTTATCAAGTAACCAGGTAGAAAATAAACAGAATGTTTGATAACGAAAACGCCGGACAGCCACTTCAAAATCGGCTTAACTGAAAAGCGGAGAACAGAATGAGTGACAGCTATTTAAACAAACGTGAATGTGATCCATTGGCTGAGAGGTAACGATGCATGAGTGACGCGTAACGGGGGAACCCCCAATCTCGCGTTGTGATTGGTTGGCGATCCTGGGCAATGATGACGCATGTATGATCTGTCAAAAGGAAGATTTGTTGGTTGGCCTAGTAGGCTAAGTTTGACAGCCGAGAAATTCGAGTCTCCCTGGTAGAATTTACGCAAGCTCCCATATCTTACTTCTGACACGGTCTGGTGTGAACTTGACAATAGACCAGAGATCCCTTCATCCATCCATCCCTCCATCCATCCATCCATCCATCCATCCATCCATCCATCCATCCATCCATCCATCCATCCATCCATCCATCCATCCATCCATCCATCATCAGTTCCCTGATCAGACTCAGCTCTGGGCCACATGTCACCACAAAGTATCAGAATTAGAATCAGGATCAATCAATCAAGTTCAAGAGCAGATCGTGGATCCGGTTCAGGTCTAAACCTGAGGCAGACATTGCTGACATGGAGCTCCATACATACAGTATATCATCCATTATCCTCCACTACCCTATGTACTCACACCAGCACCACCAGGAGAAACCCACAGCCAAAAGGCACCAGGAGAAACCCACAGCCAAAAGGCACCAGGAGAAACCCACAGCCAAAAGGCACCAGGAGAAACCCACAGCCAAAAGGCACCAGGAGAAACCCACAGCCAAAAGGCACCAGGAGAAACCCACAGCCAAAAGGCACCAGGAGAAACCCACAGCCAAAAGGCACCAGGAGAAACCCACAGCCAAAAGGCACCAGGAGAAACCCACAGCCAAAAGGCACCAGGAGAAACCCACAGCCAAAAGGCACCAGGAGAAACCCACAGCCAAAAGGCACCAGGAGAAACCCACAGCCAAAAGGCACCAGGAGAAACCCACAGCCAAAAGGCACCAGGAGAAACCCACAGCCAAAAGGCACCAGGAGAAACCCACAGCCAAAAGGCACCAGGAGAAACCCACAGCCAAAAGGCACCAGGAGAAACCCACAGCCAAGAGGTCATGGACAAGCAGCGGACACAAGATAAACACAGCAGCAAACATAACTAAAATAAAGACATATGGGTATGTTTATGTGTATGTGTGCATGTGTGGTGGGGGGTCAAATGTGGAGGCTGAGATGAATAAAAAGCAAGTAAGGACAGCAGGACAAACCCACAGCCGAAAGGTCCTGGACAAGCAGCGGACACAAGATACACATAACTAAAATAAAGACATATGTGTATGCGTGTATGTGTGCATGTGTGGTGGGAGGGTCAAAGGTAGAGGCTGAGATGAATAAAGAGAGAGAGAGAGAGAGAGACAGAGAGAGACAGAGAGAGAGTGAGAGAGGGAGAGAGAGAGCACATTACTTGTGTGGGCACGTCACGTGTGTGTGTGTGTGTGTGTGTGTGTGTGTGTGTGTGTGTGTGTGTGTGTGTGTGTGTGTGTGTGTGTGTGTGTGTGTGTGTGTGTGTGTGTGTGTGTGTGTGTGTGTGTGTGTGTGTGTGTGTGTGTGTGTGTGTATGTATGAGTGTGTGTACCTGCGTAGGGTACTGGCGCGTCCTTGTCCAAGGCCACCAGAGGCGGGTCGAGCAGCACGGTGTCCATATTCTCTGTTATCACACCGTGGTAGGACGTCTCTATCCATGGCTTATGCTTATTCACTACGGAGAGAGAGAGAGAGAGAGAGAGGGGGGGGGAGAGAGAGAGAGAGAGAGAGAGAGAGAAGGGCAGAGAGAGAGAGAGAGAGGGAGAGAGAGGGAGCAGGAGGAGAGGCAGAGAGAGAGGGGGCAGAGAGAGAGAGAGAGAGAGAGAGAGAGAGATGGAGGGGGGGGGTAAATAAGAAGGGTGAAGGAGAGAAGAGGGAGGGAAAATCAAGAAAACGTGATTACTCCTTCACTTCAAAGACAAAGACACTTCATGACTGACTTCTAGTGGAAAATTCGACAAATATGTTTACTTATTTGTCCTTTCGGAAAATTGTTCTGTGCCATTTTCAGTGCATCTGATACAATTACAAAGACATTACAATAAACAAGAACACAATAGACAAACACCCCCCCCCTCTATAGGACGAGAAGACAGGTTGACAAAAAACCCAACTTAAACACAGTAAAGTGCAGTTATTCAGTACCAAAGTGCAATGTGCTTATGATCAAAACCAAGAACAACTTGGCTACATTTTCCTCTTCTCTTCTTATTTACTGTAACCTTGAACATATGCTCAGTACTGCACTTCCTATACAGATGGAGAGGTCAGGTGAAGCTTCAGTTTTAATACTTTGTTGATATTTACTGCATATTGCATACTGCATATTGTTTTCCAACAAGCATCCGTTGAATATTCTGCTGTGTTGAAGTATAGTGAATCAGTTATTTAACTTACTACTACTTTATTTATTTTTCAGGATATTGCACATTAATTAACATACATACAAAACATATATGTAAATGCGCCAGATTATAGCACAAATGCTAATTTCCATCTGGTGTCCAAAAATAGGCAGGTGATGTTTTCAAGCAGCAAAGAAATTAAAATCACAGATATACAATGTATCCATAAAAACTGTGGAATGATAGAAACATAAGGCATGTTAATAAAAGAAAAAAGGGGCCCAGAAGTAGGGCAATGTGTTAGTAGATAGTGTGTGCGTGTGTGTGGGCGCGTGTGTGTGTGTGTGTGCGAGAGTGCGTGTATACAAGTTTAGCTTACTGGTGTGTACATGTTTGTTGGGCTCGAAGCCACATTTTAATCTGGCACGTAAAGGTGACTAAAGAGCAATATTCCGGAATGATGCAACATGCTATTAATTTGGAATGACTCAACATGCTAATAATTTCTGACCAGATGACGACACAGAGGCAACATTTGGTTCATAACATTTGGACCAACGGATAACACACACACACACACACACACACACACACACACACACACACACACACACACACACACACACACACACACACACACACACACACACACACTTGCTATTTTCAGTGCTTCTCCTGTGTGCTAAATGTTTACCCTGATGTTTTTGCTTTAACAGCTTCCAGTTGGACTTGTCATGCTAATAAAGACCACAGTGTTACAGTGGGAGCCCAACACATGCACGCACGCACGCACACACACACACACAAACACATGTGTGAGTCCAAAACAAGAGGTTAATTAGCCTGTCTGGATGAAACACCGCACAGCACATCAGCCTTATCTGCTGCTAATAAACGAGAACATGCACACGAGTGTTTGTGTGTGAGAAAACAACACGCGCAGTATAATAGAACAAGTCCAACAGGCGGACAACAGATGCGTCCCTGTATGCTCGTGGTTCTCAACCTTTTTTGCCCAAATGTCCCCCAGGCCTCCTCATAACCTGTCAAGGCAATTTATCAGGAAGCCATGGGACCATGGGATTTCAAATAGGCTAGATCAAGTAGGCCTAGCCTAAATTCCAAATTACCAGACATTAGTAGGCCTAGTCTATTGAAAACAAACTTTTTGTTCCTCAAATGAACAGTAAATGTTAATCTTACTAGCCAACACACACTTATAAATGAAAATGAAAATGCCTATCAAGTTGGTATTTTCTACTAGCCGAACTGAAATTTCAAAATGAACCAAGCCATTTCAGCATCACGTGCAGGAAAGAATCTAAACATCGACAAATAGGCTAATAAACAGGCCTAAATAAAACCGCTGGGGTGAATCATGTCTTTAATGTTCAATGGGAGATTTTTTTTAACGCCAAGGCACAAAGAAGTGTCATCCAAAACGTGATAGAACCAGGGGTCTTCAGGTAGGCGACGTAGCTCTATTAAAATTCTGTCAGTCGTGCGCGCTGTCAAGCGGGCAGGCGCGAAATCAGCCTATATTTCGCAAGATCGCACTACCGGGGCTAGCTACGCTTCTTACCCGCCTTTCAAGCTTCGCTGCCCTGTCAGCCGGCCCGGTCTGCCGGCCCGGTCAGCCGGCCCGGTCAGCCGGCGGCAGACAGATCCGGCAGAACAGGCCAGATAGCAAACGGCGAATGATCGTTTGTACACATTACGCTCTCTGAGTCACTCAATCGCTACATAATCACAACATAGTGTCTACAAGGCTTAAATGCGATTGCATGTTGGTCCTAGATAACATTTACGCCCCGTTATATTGTACTGTACAAGAAGTAACCTGCTGCCTGGTTGTGGTAAAAGGCTAACGAATGCTAACTCTAGCTTACCCGGCTGGCTAAAAACATCGACATCGAGTGATCAAATGACAAAGTGGAAACATCGAGTGGTCAAATGACAAAGTGGGGAAACCTATTTGTGTCAAATAAGTTTGTAGTGCATTTTCACACCAATCCATGATAGTGGTGGTATTTATAAGCATGTATGCTCTTTAAATGAAGCAAAAACTTTGATGTTGGAAATCACAGAAATCGCCGCCATGTTTCTCTGAAAATGTTGGCCACTGAACCAGAGCTGAACTGCAACTGAACTGTCTGTGCTGCCCTGTGGACACAGAGGGAATTACAATTCAGAAACGTATCACGGGCGGGTGGACGGACGTACGGACCGACGGATGGACAAAGCCTCTTATAGAGATGCGTGGGACGCATCTAAAAAGGCACAAGAGAAGACTGCACCATACACACACACACACACACACTCACATACTCTAACACACACACGCACGCACGCACGCACACACATACACACACACACACACACACACATACACACACACACACCACAGTGCTTGCCAGGGTGTCTTCGCACAGGGGGATCGAGTGAGTGGAGATCTTGACCGCTCCATGAACTCGTTTCTCCCGATACGCACTCATTCATCTCCCAAATCCTCCACTCCTCTCCTCTCCTCTCCTCCATCTCTCCTCTCTTCTCCTCTCCTCTCTTGTCCTCTTCACTCTTCTCCTCTCTCCTCTCCTCTCCTCTCCTCTCTTCTCCGCTCCTCTCCACTCTTCTCCTCTCTCCTCTCCACTCTTCTCCTCTCTCCTCTCCTCTCCTCTCCTCTCTTCTCCACCTTCCTCAGCCAATCCACCCTATCACCACTGCAGCAATATTCCACACCCCCCCCACCACCACCATCAACCCCACACCACCCCAGCCTACCCCATCGCCATCCATCCACCCCACGCCACCCCATCGCCATCCACGCCACCCCGCCACCTTCCACGCCACCCCATCCCACCACCTTCCACGCCACCCCATCCCACCACCACCATCCACCCCACCCCATCCCACCACCATCCACCCTTCCCCTAGCCACCACCACCACCCCACCCTAAGCGGTTTTATCCATTTCCACGGACAGCAGAAACATTAGTGTGATCCTGAACTCCTGTCCTGTGCGGCTAATGGAAGCTGGTGGGAGCTACATGGAGGGGAAATAGCATCTATCCATTACGAGGGGTACTGCAGAGAAGAGAAGAGGAGAGGAGAGAAGAGAAGAGAAGAGAAGAGAAGAGAAGAGAAGAGAAGAGAAGAGAAGAGAAGAGAAGAGAAGAGAAGAGAAGAGAAGAGAACAGTAGAGTAGAGTAGAGTAGAGTATAGTAGAGTAGAGTAGAGTAGAGAAGAGAAGAGAAGAGAAGAGAAGAGAAGAGAAGAGAAGAGAAGAGGAGAGGAGTGAAGAGAAGAGAAGAGAAGAGGAGAGGAGTGAAGAGAAGAGAAGAGAAGAGAAGAGAAGAGAAGAGAAGAGAAGAGAAGAGAAGAGAAGAGAAGAGAAGAGAAGGGAAGGGAAATAGCATCTATCCATTACGAGGGGTACTGCAGAGAGGAGAGAAGGGGAAAATGGAAAATGAAATGAGCAAATCGGGCAAAAATATGTTTTCCTGTAAAAAGTACATTTGGAGTCATGTCAAGTATTGGCGCACCACTTCGCACACTAACCTATTGCACACACACATACTGGCACATCATCATGCGCACTCACATGCAAGCACACACACGCACACACACACACGCACACACACATACACTCACACACACACACACACACTGTCTCCAATAAAAGGCTGCCCTGCACTGTAGACTACTCAGCAACAGACTCTCCAAAAGACTGTAGAGGAGAGGGGAAAGAAAGAAAGAAAGAAAGAAAGAAAGAGAGAAAGAAAGAAAGAGAGAAAGAAAGAAAGAAAGAAAGAAAGAAAGAAAGAAAGAAAGAAAGAAAGAAAGAAAGAAAGAAAGAAAGAAAGAAAAAAGGAAGGAAAGAAAGAAAAAATGAGCTGATACGGCTAATACAGAAGGGGTAACACTCACATACACACTCATACACACACATACCACCACCACCACACACACACATACACACACACACACACCACCACCACCACACACACACACACACACACACACACACACACACACACACACCACCACACACACACACACACACCCCACCACACACACACACACACACCCCACCACACACACACACACACACCCCACCACCACACACACACACCCCACCACACACACACACACACACACACCCCACCACACACACACACACACACACACACTGTAAAAAACAATTGCATGTTTTAACTTAAAACTTTAAGTTAACCAGCTGCCTCACAGATTAAAGTTAATTAAAATCGTTATTGTGAGTTGTGTGCACCTTGTCAAAAGCAGAGTTGTGAGTCATCATGTTGTTACACTTGCGGTTGTTTCAACTTAACGGTTCAAGTTAAAAATTCAGTGAGCTTGAGTACTCGAGTCGCAATGACTTTGCAATTATTGTTAATTCAACTTAGTTGTGCAAGTTAAAAATTAAGTGAGCTTGAGTACTTGAGTTGTAATGACTTTGCAATTATTGTTATTTCAACTTAGTTGTGCAAGTTAAAAATAAAATAAACTTGAGGACTTGAGTCTCAATAACTTTGCACTTATTGTTATTTTAACTTAGTTCTGCAAATTAAAAATAAACTGAAGTTCATAGTAAAATAACAAAAAACTTTTCTTCACCCAAAATATTTTATTATAGAGCAACATGTAAAAACAATTACACAACAATACAACAAACTATACACTTAACAGTTAGCTGGCACACCTCAAAGTTTGCAAAACTTATGCATGAAAAAAAAAATTAATTGCTAATCAAAACTGTAACAGAATTTCACAAATGTTTTCTGCTATGTTTTTAGTATTACATTTAGTAATGTAAACAAAACGCAGCAATACAACATAAATGATGCCGATACGTTACAAAACCAACAAGGAAATATATATTTAAAGGAGAAAATCCATTTTCCATACTTAACGCTCTTCTCTGATCTGAGATTAGTTCATTCAAGCATCTTTATAGTCTTTGCATGTGCCCACAATCAGTCGGGTGTAGTAAAGATGCAATGTGTAAGATTTTTAGTTTCTTTCCAGAATTCATGCAACCCATTCACTAATGTTACCTTTTTCATGAATACTTACCCACCACGATCAAATTCCAAGTATTCATTATGACTGGGAAAATTGCACTTTTCATACATGAAAAGGGGGACCTTCTCCATGGTACGCCATTTTGAATTTATAGAAATAGACATTTTAGCTGCAAAAATGACTGTACTTGGGCCATAATAGAAAACGTTTTTTACTTGAAAAGTTTTACTTGGTAAACGTTCGTGAAAAGATCAAATTTGGCAATAGGCAACCCAGTTTCAATGAGCAGCATAGTTGCAGTACCTTTTTTGACCATTTCCTGCACAGTGCACCTTTAAATGAAATGTGGCAATTTTCTACAGATTTACTGGGGGCACACAAAGGCCAGAGAGGAACGTCTCAGATCAGAGAAGAAGTTCAGTAAAACGTGGTGAATTGTTTTATTAAACAAAAAACATGCTAACGTTGGAAATTTCATAGTAAAATGATACTGTTTGTAACAGAGCATTTCAAAAGGTGTTGATCAGCAAGTTGTGTAGCTCTGGCATCTAAACATTTTAATAAGGTACATCATTCAACATAGGAAAGGATAGATTTATGTTACAACATAGTTCAGTATGAAAACATGGTCGACTGATCTTTTAAGTGAAAGTGCACATCAATGCTTGACATTTCTAAGTAACATGGTACTGTTTGCAACCGGGTTTGTAAAGTGGTGTGAAGAAAACATGTTTGAGCCATATATCCATCGCTTCCTATGTTGTTGTCTGATCTGAGACGAGTTCATGCAAGCCACTCTGGTCTTTCTGCGTGCCCACAATCAGTAAGGTAAAGTAACTTGATTTTGTAGCTGCAGACTGACAGCAAGAAGGCACAAAATACCAGAAAGGAACCCATGAAGTCATCTCAGCCAGAAAACACAATTCATAATACATACAAACATTGCACTGTTCCTTTGCATAAAAGATTACATAAATGTTTACATACCCTCAGCAGCCACAACCCTAAGTATAACTTACCACCCCCCCTACCCGTGTAACTTAAATGATAACTTCTGCCAATTTTGACATACAGTTGTAATGCTCACACTACCCTGGACTTGTCAGTACCTGAGATTTTTTCCCCCTTCAAACCTTTCAGAGATCTAGGTCATTGTAATGGGGGCAGGCGTTTGTTTACATTTAAAAAAAAAAAACATCTCAATTTATTCCCAATAACATCCAAAAGGTTATGCAACATTAGCAGACAACTAGCAAACAGCTATACCTTTTGGGATAATATTTGGAGTAGGCCTATGTTAAAAAAAATGTAATGTAAGCAAAGTCTGCCCCCATTAGAATAGCTCAGATCTCAGAAAGGGCTGAGTCAAAAAATGCAGCATCAAGTGAGAGCAGGCAATGACAAGTCAAGGGTAGCGTGAGCAATACAACAGCATATTGAAATTGGCAGAAGTTATAAGGCAGTGTTTCTCAACCTTTTCTTAGGCGAGGCACCCTTTCAATTCATGAAGAATCTCAAAGCACCCAAACCAACAAGCCGTAACCTGGTATTGCATCCGATACCACACAAACTTAGATAAGTAACACATTTGGAGACGTTCAAAGTTGCAGCTTTATCTTCGACAGGCTATGTGTAGGCCATACTGGGGTGACCTAAATTTACTTTATTGTGTAAATAGTGGATGAAAAATGTAAACGTAAATGGTGGATGAAAGATTCCACTGACTAAGCATTAATTTAGACAAATATGTATTATATTACATAACTTATTTATCTATTTAGGTCATTTTCACATTCCGTCAGCCACGTTTCCGCGGCACCCCTGAGGGGGGTGTTTGGCACCCCAGGGTGCCATGGCACCACTGTTGAGAAACACTGGTTTAAGGAATAGAAAGGGACACAAAGTGGCCCTGAAACACTCAACTGAAGTGTGTGTGTGCGTGCGCGCCTCGCACATGCACACACAGTGCCTAGACTTGACTAACATACCAGGTCTACAGCTCCAACCTCCAGCAGATGTCTTCCATGTGGCAGTTGTTGTGGAGGAAATCGTTGTGCTACACAATTTTAAACGATATGGCAACGGTTGTGGCCTTGCTGTTAGGCATAATATATGCGGTTAACCTGCAGTGTCCGAGCGCCATGAAGTACGTATTCGTTTCTGCAACGTGTGGTAGTGAAAATACAACCAGACAACGCCTCAGCTTGAGTCCACAACTTCCGAAACAAGCTGCTGGAAAGGCTCCCTCCTGGTTGACTTCGTAGCTAATCAGAATTCCAAGGTGGATGTCTTTCGTTGCTTCTCCAAGTGTGTCACCATGGGCCTTGAGAAGGAAAAAATTGTGAATGTTTAGAACATGGGGGTGAAACTCTAAGGGACAAAATCTAAATCTGGGACAAAGTTGCGGGTCAAACTCAAAATTTATTAAATAAAAAATGGGCTAAAATTGCACAACCAGGCACTTAATACTTAGAGGCAAATTTCGCAAGTACCCATTCCCATTATTTAGAGTACCGGTAGTTCAAATGTAGCCTGGTTCACACCAGACGGTTTATGTGTAGCTTCAGCTCCCCCTGGCGGAGCAGAGCTACACACACTACCGTCTGGTACACAGCCATAGAGCACGCTCCGTCTCCAACCAGAAAATAGACGGAGCATTTATTGCTTCTGCACGGCCTCCTCACCAACAAATTCCTTCAAAAACCTTCCTGTTAATCTTTAAAGAGTCAATGTAGTCTCTAATCTGTCTTGTGACTCCTCAATGTGAGTTACTTTTATATTTCAGAAATAAATGCTCCGTCTATTTTCTGGTTGGAGACGGAGCGTGCTCTATGGCTGTGTACCAGACGGTAGTGTGTGTAGCTCTGCTCCGCCAGGGGGCGCCAAAGCTACACACAAACAGTCTGGTGTGAACCAGGCTAGTTCAAATGTGCCTGTGCATATTCTCACACTACCCTGGACTTGTCAGTACCTGTTCTTGCTTATATTTCTCCTTGTCATTCGCTTTGGTCAAAGGCGTCTGCTAAACGCTATGTAATATAATGTAATGGGCTGAGTCGAAAAATGCAGCATCACCGGGTACTGACAAGTCAAGGGTAGCGTGTGCAATACAATAGCATATTCAAATTGGCAGAGGGTTAAAGGGTTAAATAAACCATCTATCTACAGAGTTTTGTTCATCTAGTGTGAGGGTGTTATTTGTGAAGAGTTCTGTAAAAACATCTTAAGTTACAAAAAAATTAGCTTTAGCCATCAGTAAAAACTAACACAGTATGTTAAGGGTGATAATAGTCCAACACTAGAAAAAAACCCAACAAAATTCTGGTCTTTCCTAGAAGGAAGCTCACGCAATGGTATCCATCTAGTGGTGTCAAACTCAAGTTCACAGTGGGCCAAAATCTAAATCTGGAACGAAGTCTCAGCCCAAAATCTATATACTGAATGAAAAACAGGTTAAAATTGTGCAAGCATGCACGTCCCTGTACATATTCCGTTGCATATGAGGGTGAGATATTACACTGGCCTGGGCCCCAGTCATTTGCCTGTGACACACTGAATTGTGTGTAAGTCAAGACATCTGAAATTATCTCGTAAGCCAGATTTTAGCCCCCGTGCCTGAGTGTCACACTCTTGATCTAAAGAACATTGGACTAATTGGTTAATCTCAAACGCTAGGTTGTCTTTGGTATACCTGTCGTTCAGAAAACATGGCCGGCCATCTCTCCATGCTGTCGGCAACCATGGGTTGATCCCCAACTGTTTCTTTACGGCGAAGCGAGAAAGTAGCAGACATCACTTCATCCACTGTTGTGTTGTCTGGGTCTTTCTTCATTACCTCCATCTGAATGTAATTGCACAAGCACAAAGTCCACATGCTATGACAATAGTCTTCAGACTTTAGAGCAAAGTTCAGTCAGTACACAACA
Source organism: Engraulis encrasicolus (assembly GCF_034702125.1). NCBI lineage: Eukaryota > Metazoa > Chordata > Actinopteri > Clupeiformes > Engraulidae > Engraulis > Engraulis encrasicolus. Next base: position 435,050 of record NW_026945731.1, read on the forward strand.
GTCAATACACTACATACATACAGTGCTCATAATACTAGCAGTGCCTTTACAAAGGTGAGTAAATGTCAAAATTCTTCAAGTAAATTGTACTTTAAAGAGCATTTTTTGTGGGACACTGCACATTATATTTCAAAGCCAGTACTTATTCAGATTTGGAAAGGTAATTCAATTTTATGACATTTCATAGAAAGTGAAGAAATGTTTTGTTAAAAAAATATTAGTGTTGACTTCGGTCTATGTTGGAAACTCAAAAATGTTCTGTACCTACTCACAAATTCTCAAAAAATTCTACCTTGCTGAGCATGCTTAACTAATATTTTGTTGCATAACCATGGTTTCTAGTAACAATTTAGCATCTGTGGTCCATGTAGTCAACCAACATCCGGCAACGGTCCACACGTATTGCAGCTCAGTGTAATTGTATTACAGTCCACAATTCCTCTGCATGTCTTGATTTTGCCTCACCAACAGCAGGTTTTTTATGTCACCCCACATATTTGCAATGCTATTAAAGTGGTGGTTCGCTATTTTAGACATTAAGCCCTGTTTGTGTGACTTCTGGGGTGAAGTGGAGATCTTCTCATCACAATTTTGACATTTGGTCCTGAATGGAGCATTTGGGGATCCAAGACTGCAGCCCCCCCGCAACTTACATTGACTCCAATGGAGCACTCAAGCAATTGATCATACAATGGCTCTGCAAACGAAATGTCTCTGCAAACGAAAGTTTAATGCCATTTTATGACCGATTGCTTGAGTGCTTCATTGGAGTCAATGTAAAGGTGGGGGAGCTGCAGTCTTGAATACACAAATGCTCCGTTCAGCACCAAATGTCAAACATTGAGAACATCTCTACTTCACCCCAGAAGTCACACAAACAGGGCTTTAAGTCTAAAATAGCGAACCACCACTTGTGCTGGATGCTGTTTCTCTGTAACCAAGATTTTGCTAGCAAGCACAATTATGGTACCAGACAAACAGCATACTAATGGAGTGGCCAGCACAATTCCCGGACCTTAATCTCATAGACAACATGTGGGCTGACAAAAAATGCTACTTATGAGGCAAAACCAAAAAATGCAGAGGAATTGTAGAATTTAGTACAATTAAGCTGAGCTGCAATACCTGCTGACGGTTGCCAGACTTTGGTCGACGCCAGGCACCACAGATGCGAAACAGTGCAGAAACCATGAAGATGCAACAACATATTAGTTTAAGATGCTCACCAAAGCTGAATTTTCAAGAATTTGTTAGTTCGGACAGAACATCGAGTTTCCAAATACAGATGTAAACACACTGCTATTTGTTTGAACATTACATGTCTTCACTTTCCGTGAGATATCATAAAATGTAATTCTTCGCTTTGAAATAGAATGTGCACCGTCCCAAATGCATTTTGACATTTACTCACCTTTGTAAAGTCACTGCTATTATTATGAACACAACAGTAAGTGCATACGGTGTACTCCAGGGATGTCAAACACACTGACAGGGGCCAAATCTAGCCCATACGGTCATTCTATTTGGCCTAAGAGATCATTTCAGATGTTATCATTTAAGTATGGTACGTGTTTGCTCTATTTTAGCCCATTTTTACTTCAGTAAATTATTGTCAGATTTTGATTTTGGGGTCACTGTGAATTTCAGTTTGACATCTTTGGTGTAGTCCCTCACTGAACCCAGAATAATCGGTGCCATGCGGCTGCCTTCAGTGCCTCTGCGTGCGTGCGTGCTTGCGTGCGTGCATGTGCATGTGAAGCACTCAGTCAACTTTTTAGTTGAGATATTGTGTTACACAAATACGTTTTGATTCCTTGAGATCTAGACAGGTACAGTATTTTTGGAAAAAGAAAAAAGCGCCTAAAGTGTTAAAGTGCTGTACCTTGTAGATACACAGGAATGGTGTGTGTGTGTGTGTGTGTGTGTGTGTGTGTGTGTGTGTGTGTGTGTGTGTGTGTGTGTGTGTGTGTGTGTGTGTGTGTGTGTGTGTGTGTGTGTAATATACCTAAATGCCCCTCCATCACTCCAGCATTTTGCCCTTGTGGAGAATCCGGACAGTAGTTTGACTTCTTCAGGTTCAGTCACTTCCCTTTTCTTTTGTTGACCAGGACCTCCGGGCATTCCACTGCACTGAGTTTTTGCCTGAGTGCATACAAAGAAACATTTCATTTCATTTCAAACTAATTGCACGATTGCATCATTAATTAAACTATTCTTGGCCTTGTTTACAAGTGCAGAGGGTGGCCCTCTTGAAAAATGGCTTGGATTTTGGGTGGTAAACGCCATTAGCTGATGGGGTGCATTCTAATGAACATCTGTGCCAATTTCCATACTTGCATACCAAAGTGAACCATTTTGTGGTGATTTTGCATGTATGCACTCCACTATATGTTGGGAAAGGCACAAAGGTGGATGAAAGACAGTCTCTAAACCAGGCGTCATCAATGTGGTGCCCGTAGACCAGCTAGCCCTCCAGGAGCTTCTGAGGTGCCCAACCAGAATGTTAATAAACAGTCACGACTACAAGATTTTAGACACAGTTGCATTTCTTTTTTAGACACATAGATGCATTTCTTAATATGAATATGACATTATTTCTATAGCCTATAATATAGCCTATAAAAACATTTCCTTATAAGCAAATTATCATTCAATCTAGTGTGATTTAGGAATGATGTCAAGGCACCAGCACTAGGATTTTGAACAAAAGTAGCCCTCTGACCCAGAGAGGTTTGGGAGCCCTGATCTAAGCACAACCGATAATGGAATTGAGAGTGGGCGACGTACGAGCCGTGGGGCTTTTCCTTCTCCGTTGCAGCCACTAGAAGCGAAGACTGACAATAAGAACTAACAATTACACCCGAAAATGCTTCACAGCGAATTGTTAATTTATTTTAAAAAGTGAATATCCACAACAATGTTTCACCCATGAAGTAAACTTCAGAACTCACTTTTCCATTCACGTTACCTCGACAGAATAATCACACGTAGCTATTAGCGAATTAGAGCTCTAGTCAACAAAGCCAAACGCCCGCCAAAATACCCAGCAACTCGACAACATTGCTAACTCTGGTAGGTGCTAGCAAACTCCAATAAATGAAGTGTCAAGTCAACCCGAATCACATTTTTCCCCCTTCAAATAACTCTCGTCTCAGAACAAATTGAGATGCCTGTCGTGCCTCGAATACCCAGCTAATATAGGAACTAGGGCTCTAACTAGCTTTAGCAATTAGTCTACAAGCACAGTCGGGCGGCATAGCCTACAAACTTACACATTTCCTAACTAGCCAGCAGACTTACAATAACTGAGGGGGAACTAGGCAGCGTAACCATTTTCAAAACGTAATTTGCCCCGAGATAGGTCAAACAACTACCTAGATTCGCCATGCATATGAGGTTGACACTGAATAGCAAACCCCAGCCCAAATTACCCACATCCAGCGACAGTGCTCACAGCCCTGCTAACTAGCTTGCCCCCACCACACACGCACCTAGCGTACATAGATACAATGTATCTGGCACTATCTGCCAAGTTCATATAAGTTCGAATGCAGCACAAACTTTGTTCCCCACTACTAACCAAGAGACGCATCTTAAATATAATGTATTTATCTCTCTGAGAACAGCAATTATTCTTCTGCAGCACCTGAAAATGACAATACATTGCACCTGCAAATACCCTCAGAAGCACCGATACGAGCGTAGCATAGCCTACCAGCATCCTAGAGTAGCTCACGGCTAAAATGTCAAACAAGTATACGCCACAAATGACATGGCTTCCTCTGCGCACAAGTAGCTAAAATGATACAAAACACTTACTAGTTGCGAAATCCTCACGAAAGAGAAGGACATTTGAGCTTCTTCGGGGTGAGTCGACCGTCAGCTACTTCGGGATGAGTCGACCTCGGCTCTCTCTGGCGCGGGCGGCTGGCTGAACTAGGACAGTGCGCGCGTGATCCAAATGTAACAAACGTCTCTGCAAGTTGCGTCAGGGTGGGAGCTGGGAGAGGGAGGGCAGCGGTGCTGGTTGCGTTAGGCCTACTGAACCAGAGCCATACAGAGGGGAGAGTTACGCGATTGGAGGACCAGGAATTAAATGGCAGCTCCGCCTTTCAGCGAGATAAGGGTGTTCCTAAAGCGGCTGTCTTTCCATAGACTCAACATAGAACCACCACATTAACAGCCAAAAATAAGGACTAACGAACTATACTGCGGGGTAATCACCACACATATGTAAACCATCAACTGTCTCGGTGGTGATAATCCCAACAGTTTTACCATCTGTGATGTTAATCTGAAGTTATTACTACGAACAGCAAGTCTCGTCATATTCCCTGCATTGCATCGCATTGCATTTGCTATGTGCTACGCCCACTACTAGGAACTAACACTCGCAACGCTGAGCAGTACTGAGAAGCTAAAACAGCTAATTTTGCTAATGAGGAAGTCAGCCTAAGCACACAGCGGAGATTGCCAGACTGTCCCCTCTGTATGGCTCTGTACTGAATAAACAAAAGACCTACCGATTTTTTTGTCCCACAAAAACACCGAACACCTAAGTCATTATGGACTTCGACTACACCACCATGTTTTATTATTATATTAGGCCTATTTCCCAATTCTAATTATTGTCATTCTTCATGTGTTCCCCTTTTCTCCTTTGGTGCTCATCGGGACTCTTGCTTGTTTCAAGGATATCCAAGATATTGATAAAATCATTTAAATAAAAACTTTATTTGGTTAGGTTACGCCTTATTCCTGGAGTAGCCTAAAGATGTCAAAAGGAGATTGCTATTCAGATTAATCTGGTGCAGAGGTGAGGGACGCCAGCAGGGGGCGATGGAGGTACCCCACTCAAACTTTTAATTGTAAGTTCATTCAACTTCCTTGTGTTGAAAGAACTTATGGGTACAAGTCAAATAACTACAACTCAGACATATGAGTTGAATTT
>NW_026945731.1:445000-447500 GCF_034702125.1 Engraulis encrasicolus
AGACACAACGACAGTAGACACATAGACAGTAGACACACGCAAACACACACACACACACACACACACACACACACACGCAAACACACACACACACACACACACACACACACACACACACACACACACACACACACACACACACACACACACACACACACACACACACACACACACACACGCAAACACACACACAGCGCTGACAACTATCAACTACACAGTATTTAATTGTAGCAGTTATAATATATCATTTATTTCCTTTGTGTTCTGTTCTGCTACAGTCATTATGTCTTCTGCACTTCCCTGATTCCATTATGAAAACAGGTGGACTTTCAGCAGGTAGAAACAGTAGAAGTCCACACACCGTAGCTCTGCTTTGAAGGTTTATTCAGGTCATACAACGATTCAACCCAACAAGGTCGTCATCAGGCAACACACAGCAAGGTTGGGTGCTGACTTTCCTTTTCAATAAGTTTGAACGTTTATTTATTTGGCACAGGGACAGCATATATTCATAGTTTTCTTTTCTTTTTTTTTAAAAGAAAGTGCACAACTTACAAGATTGTAGCCGTAGGGCTTATTTCCATCTTTTATCTCTTTGACAGGCTAGATGGTCCCTTAAAAAGAAATACAAACAGTATTGCACAAGTTATAAAATAAAAAGGTTAATTTCCATCTTTTTGCCCCTTGCCAGGTTAGATGGTCCTTTAACCCTCTTATGCTCTGAACAACACAGTATAAACAAAGTTGGGGGAACATCAGGAGCACGTCTAGGGAACCAGACGTGACCAGACCTATAATGTAACCATCAAGGTTATGGGAACCATATGGGAACGATGAGGGAACAAACATGAAAAGCAATTAAGGTACGGTGAGAGAACGGCGAGGGAATGGAATGGGAACCACACATATATCGTTCTGGGAACTTAAATTAAACTTTCCTGGCAACCGAGAGAGAACCGAAACAGAACCAAAAATGACGTATCCGAAACGTATCCAGAACCGAACCGGAACCAATGGCTGCTTGGTTTTTACTGTAACCAAAGGGAACGTTTCTAAGTGGTAGATTTGGGTTAGGTAATAACCCCAACCTTTAGAGAACCAAAAGTCAAACGTTCTCTTTACGTTCTGTGTTACTAGGGTTGCCAGGTTAGATGGTCCTTTAACCCTCTGGAGTCCAAGTGCCCTCTGGCGGGCAATTTGGAACTTCTCCAAAAAAATATCTGTAACTCTGTGAGTTTTTGTCTTTCAAACATACAAGTGACACCCGTAAAAACATTGAATCTACAGTACTGAGTCAGTATGTGTTATGTTTTCAAGCGCAGATGGATGAGTAAATGCTGTGTGAAAGCTGAGCATGGATTCATCGCTGTAGAGACAGCAGTCATAACTGATTACCATAGGCTGGAATCAAAGCTGTAGAGCCAGTCATAAGCCCCCACTCATGTCACAGCCATCAAATAAAGCAGCAGATTCATCACACACTACTACAGAACTACACGCATGGCAGCACACACACACACACACACACACACACACACACACACACACACACACACACACATACACACGTACACACACGTACACACACACACACACACACACACACACACACACACACACACACACACACACACACACACACACACACACACACACACACACACACACACACACACTTCTTGTTGAACTGCACCCATCGCCCAGCAGTGTTTAAATAGTTGATTACTTGGGATTCCTCTTTCATTATTAAACGAAGTTGTAGAAATATTCCGTAAGAGAAAACAACATCAAGGTCAGTCTCTGCAATTGAAACACACAGAAAGGGGTTTGGCTTCCCCAGCCTCCTTCTCCTCCAGCGCCGCGAGCTGGAACTACGCCGCTACGCCGCTAATGAAGAGTCACCGCAGATGTTGGCAAGCCGGCATCACACACACTCAGGCCCATCACAGACCGCCACGGTGTCACTGCCACTTAAAATCTATTTCCAGCATGTAACACTTACAAGCACATCACTGTGTCTGCGGCCCGGGAGGATAACACACTCATGGCAGGAGCGGAAGAAATATTATGCTTAACTCTCTCATACAGTTGTCACATCACATTCTCATATCTTCACAAGATTAATGCTTCCAGAAATCCCTCCCATATGCAGGGAGTCAGTCAGTCAGTCAGTCTGTCTGTGTTTGTGTGAGGGCCCTCTGTGTGTATTTTTAAGGAGTGGAATGTTCTCCTTTGTGTGCGACCATGTTGTTGTCTGCCTTCACAATTTGTGTGATTGTTTGTGTAAGTGTATGTGTTGACGTGTGTATCTAAATCCCTGTGTGAGTCTGTGTGTGTGTGTGTGTGAGTGGGTGTGCATGTGTGTGCTGGTGTGATTTGTTTGTGTACACAGTAAAAAAAAGAAATGTTGTTTTTACGGAAAATTGCTGGCAGCAGTGGTTGCCAAAGTCTACCTTTAAAAAAATAACGGTATATTTCCTTTTTATATTTTATGGTAAAA
>NW_026945731.1:457500-460000 GCF_034702125.1 Engraulis encrasicolus
CTCCTGTGTCTACTGTGAGGAGAGGCACTAGGGAAGGACGGGGGACCAGTATTATCACTTAACTATGCTCTGAGTAAACCCACCAGAACTCCTGTGTCGACAGTGAGAACAGGAGACCAGTATTATCACTTAACTATGTTCTGAGTAAACCCACCAGAACTCCTGTGTCGACAGTGAGGACAGACACCAGAGAAGGATGAGAGACCAGTATTATCACTTAACTATGTTCTAAGTAAACCCACCAGAACTCCTGTGTCTACTGTGAGGAGAGGCACTAGGGAAGGACGGGGGACCAGTATTATCACTTAACCATGTTCTGAGTAAACCCACCAGAACTCCTGTGTCTACTGTGAGGAGAGGCAACCGAGGAGGACGGGAGACCAGTATTATCACTTAACTATGTTCTAAGTAAACCCACCAGAACTCCTGTGTCTACTGTGAGGACAGGCACTAGGGAAGGACGGGGGACCAGTATTATCACTTAACTATGTTCTGAGTAAACCCACCAGAACTCCTGTGTCTACAGTGAGGAGAGGCACTAGGGAAGGACGGTGCTCATCAGCGAGAGACCAGGATTCTGTCGTGCAGCGCAGCACGGCGTGGCTGGGCCCTCTGCCATTGGATGTCAATGACTCCCCTTGGTTACTCTACCACTTAGTGACACAAACATGCACACACACAAGCACACACTGAGACACAGACACACACACACGCAAGCATGTAGGCATGTATGCTAGTGCGCACGCATGCACACATACACGCACGCAAACAAGCGCACCTAAACACACATGCTGAGACACACACACACATACACACACACACACACACACACACACACACACACACACACACACACACACACACACACACACACACACACACACACACACACACGGATTGACAGAGACACATACATATTCTCTCTCTCTCTCCCTCTCTCTATCCCTCTCTCTCCAGACAAAAGGTGTATTACATTTCAGAAGTGTCATCCGAATAAGAGAAGGTTAAAAAAAGAGATGAGGAAAGTAATCAGTGCAGCTGAGGAGCGTGAAAGTGCCATTACTCATATTGCTAGGGCCGGATTAATGTACAGACTGGATATGGCTGCAGCCTAGGGGCCCCCACCACAGGCTAGATATGGCTGCAGCCTAGGGGCCCCCACCACAGGCTAGATATGGCTGCAGCCTAGGGGCCCCCACCACAGGCTAGATATGGCTGCAGCCTAGGGGCCCCTACCACAGGCTAGATATGGCTGCAGCCTAGGGGCCCCCACAACAAGCTAGATATGGCTGCAGCCTAGGGGGCCCCACAGGCTAGATATGGCTGCAGCCTAGGGCCCCCACCACAGGCTAGATATGGCTGCAGCCTAGGGCCCCCACCACAGGCTAGATATGGCTGCAGCCTAGGGCCCCCACAGGCTAGATATGGCTGCAGCCTAGGGGGCCCCCACCACAGGCTAGATATGGCTGCAGCCTAGGGGCCCCCATCACAGGCTAGATATGGCTGCAGCCTAGGGGCCCCCATCACAGGCTAGATATGGCTGCAGCCTAGGGGCCCCCACCACAGGCTAGATATGGCTGCAGCCTAGGGGCCCCCACCACAAGCTAGATATGGCTGCAGCCTAGGGGGCCCCACAGGCTATGGCTGCAGCCTAGGGGGCCCCCACCACAGGCTAGATAAGGCTGCAGCCTAGGGGCCCCCATCACAGGCTAGATATGGCTGCAGCCTAGGGGCCCCCACCACAAGCTAGATATGGCTGCAGCATAGGGGCCCCCATCACAGGCTAGATATGGCTGCAGCCTAGGCCCCCACCTGCCAGGGGACCCTGGTTGGCCACAAGTGAAAGAATTGCGGAATTGTGATTAGTGAATACAGTTGGTAGACAAGCTATCCTTAATTCCTAACTCACAATTACGTCACTGTCTATGTGGGTGGTTGACGTTTCAGGATGTAACGCAGAATTTTTTTTCCCCAATTCCTGAAAAAAATGATGGAAAAAAATGGAAAAAAATAGAAAAAAATAAAGCTCTTAGTGGTCCGAGGAATTTCGCCTGACTTTTGCCATTTTTGGGAAAATGTGCACTGCGCTGTGACATCCTTGGTGTGACATTTCTGTAAGATACAATAAAATTATTAATATTCTGCACAAACATATCCCCCATGCTTTTTGTACTATTATTCCTTTAACCTCCACCCCACATACACACTACTACCCACCAGCACCCGCACCCCCACCCCTAACCACACGCCTATGCATTGTACAGGCAGACAACCGTAGGGTTTCACTGCATGGTGTTCACTGCATGGTTTCACTGTATTGTAAAAATTGTGTGAGTGTAACAAATAAATCTCCTGGTATCCTTATATCCTTGCATGACACATGACAAACAAGTAAGGATTGAGTAACACATTGCATAAGCATGTCACACCACAGGACATGAAGTCACACTACAGGAAATTCACTGCATTGTGGCCATTTTAATGCTTTTGTATACATAAC
>NW_026945731.1:465000-482500 GCF_034702125.1 Engraulis encrasicolus
ACGGTTCGCTTGATGTCCAGGGTAAGCTCATCGCTCAGGAGCTTGGAGAGCTGAGCTCCGGTGAGGGCACCACACAGCTCCAACCTCGGCATGGACTGTAGACGTCTGGGGGCCACTCTGGAACGAGCCATGACGAAGGCCAGGTGTGGTGCGCCGTCGCTGTCGACCATCCTGAGGTACGCCACTGCTCCGTAGGCCAGCTCCGATGCATCGCAGAAGATGTGAAGCTCTCTCTCGCTTACGGCAGCAGCTGTGCCCTTGGGTAGGTATGGACGACTGAAGCGGACTTGAGGGAGAAACTGCAACTCGCCTTCCCAGTCTCTCCACTGCTTGAGGAGATGTGGGGGCAACTGGGGGTCATCCCAGCCTCTCTGCTTGTCCCAAAGGCATCTCACTAGCATCTTGGCTCTGGTGGTATAGGGCAGGATGAAGCCCAAGGGGTCATACTGACTGGCGAGCACCTTGTAGATGTTGCGCATTGTGGGCTCATCGTACTGGATAGGGCGACATTTGTATCCCAGGATGTCAGTGGAGAACTGCCAGCTGAGACCCAATGTCGACTCGGGACTGTCCGTCTTCTCGTGTGCCAACCAGAGGTCAGCGCTGGTGGATCTGAGGTCCTCGGGTAGGTGGCTGATCACTTCGGGTACGTTGCTGGCCCACTGACGAAGTACAAAGCCAGCCGAGGACAGGAGGGAACTCAACTTGTCCACAAGGTCTCTGGCGGCGGCGGTGGTAGGGAGGGACTGCAGACAGTTGTCCACATAGAAGCATCGCTCTACTGAATTCCTCACCTCATCTCCAGGCTGGGTGTTCTCTCTTGTGTGGTGCTGCAGGGCGAACACAGCACAACACGGGCTGCAAGTAGTGCCGAATGGCAGCACCTGCCACTCGTACACTGCAGGGGGTTCGTCTTGCTGTAGGTTGCGCCACACAAAGCGCAGGAGAGGCCGGTCTTCGGGTAGCAGGCGCACTTGGTGGAACATGCTCTTTATGTCTCCACTCACAGCAACTTCATGCTCCCGAAATCGGAGGAGGACTCCCAGCAGCGATGCTCCGAGAGTAGGCCCCGGTAGGAGGTGTTCGTTGAGGCTCTGACCTCGGTACCGGAACGAGCAGTTGAATACAAGGCGGTGTTTGCCATTGTGGCTAACTAGGTGGTGGGGAATGTACCATGCTTCCTCTCCTCCAGTTACTTCTGATGGGTCAAGCTTTACAACAGACCCTGCCTGTATCAACTTGTCGATCTCAGCGCCATACACAGTGGCCTTCTCAGGATCTCTCTGGAGTCGTCTCTCGACTCCTCTGAGGCTGGGCAGGACTGCATCGGGGGTAGCTTGAAGGCGTGGCATGTCTTTGTGCCGCAGCAGGGGGGTGGCGAGACGAGAGATGCCCTCAACGTCGACACGAGTCGTCCTTCCTTCAAGCAGGCTGATTGCAAGGTTGTCTTGCTTGGAGCGGGTCACCACTTTGCTGCCCCTGAGTGGTATGAGGTCAGCTTGCCACAGCTTCTCAACATTCTTCATTAACTCAGTCACTTGAGGGGGAACTGAAGTGAGGAAGCAGTGCTGTGTGCTGGAGTGCTGGCTTATAACACTGGAGGGGCCCTGCAAGGCCCAGCCCAACCTGGTGTGGACTGCTGCTGGAGCACCAGGCGGACCCAGTCGTACTGGCTGGGTAGGAGTCACCAGGTGGGGGTGGTCACTGCCTACGAGCAGGAGTGGTTTGACCCTCTTCAAGGGCTGAAGCGACAGTCCTGCGAGGTGCTTGTACTTCCTCTGCAACTGCTCCAGAGGGTAAGTATGGTCGGCGAGATCGATGCGGGCAGAGGTGAAGGCATTGGTGATCTTGTACTTGGTCTCGGGTCTTGCCTTGGAGGCGATGGTGAAGGATACGCTGGCTCCGTGTAGGGTTTGGACATCCTGTCTAATTGTACGTAAAGGTAAGGACTCAGGAGTTCCATGAAGACCCAATGCCTCATTGGCAGCTGGCAGCAGCATCGTTCTCTCTGATCCGTCATCCAATACAGCATAGGTGTCCAGAGTGCGGCCGCCATGGTACAGGAACACTGGAACCACTTTCAGCAGCACCCTGCTGCCTTCAGCTGGCCGATCGAGGTACAACACCTCGGTGGAGGTTGTGCCGCCACCTGGAGGTGGCGCTGTTGCTTGGGTGGGGCCTCTCTGGGTTGCTGTATTGACTTCGTGTAGGGCCTGTAGGTGGCGACCTTGGCACAGGTTGCAGGTCTTCTTTAAGGTGCACTGAGCCGCCTGGTGTGAGCGCGCACAGCGCCAACATCTCTTGTTGGTCTTGATCCACTCAGTTAGCTGTTCTTTGCTTAGCTTACTGATGGCCGTGCACTGACTCAGGTGATGTTCTCGGTTGTCGCAGAATGCACAGTAAGGTGCTGGCTTGACCTTGGCTTGACTGTCACTTGTAGGTTTGACCTCCCTAGGTGTACTGTCTGTTCCGTGCAGCACAGTGACGGAGGGCTTCTTCGGGTTGGTGCTAGGCTTAGCACTGGGTTTGGCTTTCACCCCTCTGGAAGACAGTTGGCCATCAAAGTCGTGACACCAGGCTTCGTGCTTCAGCCACTGAGCTAGGTCGTAGAGAGTGTAACTCCTCTTAGACTGGCTGAACATGCATCTGCGGAAATCAGCTCGCTGTTCTGGTTCTGGTGGCAGCTTGCTGAGCAGCCTTGCAACGTGGGTACCGCATAGGAGCTCCACCTCACCATCAGGGCCGAGAGTCTTCAACATTCCCACCAGCGACTGTATCTGAAGGGAGAACTGGTCAAAGGCCACTGCATCGCCCCGTCGTATGTCGGGTGTGTCCATCACCTCAGCGATCCGCTTAATGGTCAGCTGATGAGGCTGTCCGAATTTCTCATTGAGGGCCATCATTGTGTCAGTAAAAGGTGTCTGGGAGTGGATGTAGGCATCAGCTATCAGTTTGGCCTCCTCTAGCTTCAGGTGATCAACTAAGACTTGATACTTAAACATTTCGGTGCTATGAGCAGGTAGCAGGTTCTCGAGGGCAATCTTGAGATGAGTAAACTCACCAGGGTCTCGATGAGAGAAGTTGGGGATGGTAGCACGGGGGCCACGATAGGCTGATTCTACGATGGAGGTGTGGTATGATGGCGTGGAGTAGGTTGGCGCCTGCCTGGATGCATATGGCAGACCCTGAGGAGGTGGTGGACGCTGCGTAGGCGGAGGGCGGAGTGCAGTGGGGTTCAGAGGCACGCCGTATGGTGTGGAGGTGAGCTGCGGTGGAGGTGGGGGCAAGCTAGACCATGCAGGGCGCTGCCGCTGGGTAACTGTAGGGCCATGGCTATTGCTTGGGTAGGTGGGCCCGAAAGGTTGGCTAGGTGGTGGTGCTAACACCGGCTGGGCTACTGGCGCCACATCCTGCTTGGCTGCTTGTGTCTCATTTCTTAATAGCTGCAGTTCACTCATTAATCGGTCGAGGCGGTCGACCATGGGCTGTTCACTCACGGGTGGCACATCTACAGTGTTGCTTACCCACGGTGGTGGTGGTGGCCATTCTCCATCATCATCCACTGTGGCTGAGTGATAGCCATGTACCTCTTGCGGTTGTTGTAGGCTGCGTGCAGTATTTACCAGCTGTAGCATGTCTGCACGGACTGCTTTCAGTTCGGCCAGGCCTGCTGACATGCACTGCTGGGACTGCAGTGACTGCTCCAACATGTGCTGTAACACACGCCTCTCCTGCTGGATGTCTTCTAGCTCTGCGTCATAGGCTATGCTCTTGACAGGTGAGTGACTTAGGAGATGGCGAGGAGTACTGTGACTACGTACATTTTCCTCTTCATGCCAATGAGCACCAAGCCCCTTGTAGTCTACTTCATAATCTTCATAACGGAGAGGAGGGCGTGTCTGGCGTCGGGGGCGCACAACAGGGAATTCAACATCTTTCATATCCATCTTGATTGAGTACAATGTACGTCCGGCTCGAAAGGACCATTAATGTAGGGAAGATAGCAGGTGGTTGGACTGTATATTAAACTAAGAGGTTGCGCCGTTCTGTATTTCCATTACACACAATCAAGGAGTGCCGGCCAGAGCACCACTTAAGGCCAGAAGGATGTTGAATGGGGGTTAGGGAGGAAAAGGATGACGCGAGGCAGGTTGGTTAAAGTTGACTTTCTTCTATTCAGCTTCAAGGATGTACACTACAGGGATTTGGATCTGTGTTTACACACGTGTGAGTGTGTGATCCTAAACACAAAGGAAATAAAATACAACAACTCAGATGTTGCCAGTGGAGTTACTGTTACATTAACACCACACTAATCACTATAATAATCATTAATATGAATAACTGAGGTAAATAAACCAGAATGACATCAATTGCATAGGCAACATGTGATCTAGACAAATCTACCAAATAACGACAGGATTACTCACAAATATACCGAAATATACATCGATACTAACAAAACATTATCTTAACTACAATATAAGGTGACTTACTGCGGTCATTTATGCACACAAACACAGGATTGCTGAAGATAAATTAGGAAACTTTCCGGAGTTAGGTGTAACTGAATCATGGAATCTGAACTAAAACAAAGATGGAGGAAGGCGTGATGTCACTTCCGGAAACTAGCGATGTCAAAATAAGAGTCCTATCGTTAAACTAAGGAAGTGCATGAAAAATAACAGTGAAAACTACTGAATGTCCATAGCCTTTTCTACACTGTGTGTGTGTGTGTGTGTGTGTGTGTGTGTGTGTGTGTGTGTGTGTGTGTGTGTGTGTGTGTGTGTGTGTGTGTGTGTGTGTGTGTGTGTGTGTGTGTGTGTGTGTGTGTGTGCGTGTGTGTGTGCGGCCATTTTGTCTTTCCACCGAAGAATGTGAAATATTGAAGACACGTAGAAATGTAATATTGTCCAGTTGAACAGAGTAGAGTAGTAGAGTACAGTACACATGAAGAAATGTTATGTTGTCTAGTTGGATAGACATGTAGAAATGCAATAGTGTCCAGTTGGATAAGACATGAAGATATGCAATATTGTCCAGTTGGATAAATATGAAGAAATGTAATATTGTCCAGTTGGATTAATATGAAGAAATGTACTAATGTCCAGTTGGATACAGTAAATTACTAGTAATGGATGGATGGATAAAGCAGGATTGGTAGAAATGGATGGATGGATAAAGCAGGATTGGTAGAAATGGATGGATGACAAGATGGATACATGGGATGGAGGAAGAGAACTATAAAATAGATGAGGCTGGGAGTTTCTGTAGTGAGTTTCTAGTGGTGTGGAGAGTTGAGCTTCTAGTTGTGTTGAGAGTTGAGTTTCTAGTGGCGTGGAGAGAGTTGAGTTTCTAGTGGTGTGGAGAGAGTTGAGTTTCTAGTGGTGTGAAGAGAGTTGAGTTTCTAGTTGTGTGGAGAGTTGAGTTGAGTTTCTAGTGGTGTGGGGAGTTGACTTTCTAGTTGAGGGGAGAGTTCAGTTGAGGGGAGACTTGAGGGGAGAGTTGAGTTTCTAGTTGGGTGATGTGAGTTTCAAGTTGTGTGGACTGGAGAGGAGAGTTTCTAGTGGTGTGAGGAGAGTTGAATTTTAGTGGTGTGGAGAGAGTTGAGTTTCTAGTGGTGTGGAGAGAGTTGAGTTTCTAGTGGCGTGGAGAGAGTTGAGTTTCTAGTGGTGTGGAGAGTTGAGTTTCTAGTGGCGTGGAGAGAGTTGAGTTTCTAGTTGAGGGGAGAGTTGAGTTTCTAGTTGAGGGGAGAGTTGAGTTTCTAGTGGCGTGGAGACAGTTGAGTTTCTAGTGGTGTGGAGAGAGTTTCTAGTGGTGTGGAGAGTTGAGTTTCTAGTGTCGTGGAGAGTTGAGTTTCTAGTTTCTGTGTGATGGGAGTTGCTTGTTGTGTGGGGAGAGTTTGTAGTGGTGTGGCCGCGGGGGATGGGGACCAGCCCAGCAGGCAGAGGAACTCTACAGCTACTGTAGTACAGTCATTTCCACCCAATCAAAAACAATCGATAGCAGTAATGGCCGGAGGAAGGGGAAGGGGGAGGAGAGGAGGGAAAGCGGAGGAAAGGAGGCAGGAGAGGGAAAGCAGAGGAAAGAGAAGGCTGTTCATAAATCAAACGACCGCCAGCCCATTTTGCTTCTCGCTGCGAGGCGCCGTGGCAACGGGATTACAAGAGTGACCAAGGTCAGAGCCAAAGGTACATCACTTAAACCGCTCCCTCCCAGGAGCGCACACTTCATTTTCACATTCAGGCTCACACACACACACACACACACACACACACACACACACACACACACACACACACACACACACACACACACACACACACACACACACACACACACACACACACACACACACACACACACACACACACACACACACTGCCATTTCACTTTCAGGGCTCTACGCCCAGCACCAGCACAGCAGCTCTCCCCTCCTCTCCCCTCCCCTCCTCTCCTCTCCTCTCCTCTCCTCTCCTCTCCTGCAGCCCGACAAATAAACAAAAACAAAAACAGCAAACACACAAACAAACGAGACAAAGTAGGGGACAGGGGAGATAGGCGGTGGTAGTGTGTGTGTGTGTGTGTGTGTGTGTGTGTGTGTGTGTGTGTGTGTGTGTGTGTGTGTGTGTGTGTGTGTGTGTCTGTGTCTGTGTCTGTGTCTGTCTCTGTGTGTCTGTGTGTGTGTGTGTGTGTGTGTGTGTGTGTGTGCTGATGGGAGAGGCATGGGCGGCTGGCTCACGTTTTTCCAGCAGGTGATTTGTCCTGCGTACCCTTGAAACCGGAGAGGGGAACAGAAATCTCACACACACACACACACACACACACACACACACACACACACACACACACACACACACACACACACACACACACACACGTTCGCAGTAGTAATGACAGGAGGCAGAAGCAGCCAGGCCACGATGAATACCGTAACTCCCAACAAAGAAATAATGAGTTATTTAAAACAAAGGAGAGAGAGACGGAGAGACAAGAGGAGTAGACGATGAAGAGGGAAAGAATAGAAAAAGACAGACAAAGGAGACTAAAACAACTCAACGTCTAGTGAATTAAAGGAGAGAGAGAGAGAGAGAGAGAAGCAGCAGTGCCAGAGAATGCACTAAAATCATTTCCCATGTCTCAGCAGTTGTAGACTGAGAATGTTCTGAGCATGCAAACAAGGCAGCTCACTCTCCCCTCTCCCAGAAATGATTCTCATTTAATGAGGTTGCAGCTTCCAACATGACACACACACACACACACACACACACGCACACGCACACGCACACGCACACGCACATGCACATGCACATGCACACACACACACACACACACACACGCTTCCAACATGACAGCACACAATATTTCCAGAGCACACGAAAAGCAGCAGACAAGGGGGATAAAGGGGTAAATGTCCGGGGCCAGGGAGAGAGGGGGCCCAACATTGGGTCCTCCTTTCATTGTATGTAGTGGGTGGAGGGGCCCTTTTGAATTACTTTGTCCTGGGCACAGCGAAAGCCGTCAGCGGCCCTGTGTTTACAGTACCAACGTGGGGTCCGCGGGCGCCAGGTAGCCCTCCAGGAGCTTCTGATGTGCCCATCAAGGATGTTAATAACCAGTGACGACTGCAAGATTATTATTTTTTTTAATTTAAATTATTATATTATTTCTTTATAATCTATAAGCAAATTATCCTTCAATCAGTGATTTCGGAATTATGTTAAGACATCAGTAGAGGATTTTTAAACACACAAGTAGCCCTTGGGTAGCTCTCAGTAGCTCTCGAGTAGACCTTGGTAGCCATCAGTAACCCTCAGACCCACAAAGGTTGGGGACCCAGTGTTTCCCATACATTGAGGAAACTAATGCGCCCCGAGCACCCATAAAAAAATCCCGGCTTCCAAAATTTCTGTGGGAAACACTGGGAACCCTGGTTTACACGGTCTTTGCGGAGTGCTTGAGGAGTGCTTTGGCTGGATGACTTTGTTCTGGGCCCAGCCAAAGCTGTCAGCTGCGCTGTGTGTACACAGTAAATTTGCCAGTGTTAATTTTGCAGTGTTAAGGCTTATTAACACTATTGGAGTAATTCCAACACCAAATGGAGTGAGATGCTCTCCAGTGTCAGTGACAAATGAAGTTGTTAAATTGTGTGGAGTTAGAAGTACTCCAGAGAGCCCCCGCCTCCTCGAGGTGATGGAGTTTGTCTGCGCCATTGTATGCCCTAGTAACAGAGAACGTAAAGAGAACGTTTGACTTTTGGTTCTCTAAAGGTTGGGGTTATTACCAAACCAAAATCTACCACCTAGAAACGTTCCCTTTGGTTACAGTAAAAACCAAGCAGCCATTGGTTCCGGTTCGGTTCTGGATACGTTTCGGATACGTCATTTTTGGTTCTGTTTCGGTTCTCACAGGGTTGCCAGGAAAGTTTAATTTAACTTCCCAGAACGATATATGTGTGGTTCCCATTCCATTCCCTCGCCGTTCTCTCACCGTACCTTAATTGCTTTTCATGTTTGTTCCCTCATCGTTCTCATATGGTTCCCATAACCTTGATGGTTACATTATAGGTCTGGTCACGTCTGGTTCCCTAGACGTGCTCCTGATGTTCCCCTAACTTTGTTAATACTGTGTTGTTCAGAGCATAAGCAATGATGTCTGTCCACCCGATTAAATCATATACGTCTACATATTAGTAACAGTATTTCCTCCAGATTTAATCATGTACACAATCTTTTTTTTATTATTCCATTTCATTCATTTAACTCAACTTGGTTGGGTTGATCTAAGGTTTGGCTGTGCACACAACATCACACAAAAGATGTGTTGAGTGAAAGAAATAACTTGAGAACTTGTTACACCTTTGCCGGTAACAAGCAGGCCCCTCACAACCAATCTGTCCATCAGCGCCTGGCCAAACCTAATTACTTAGGGCTGGTATATCATGACTCAATTACTTGCACCTGAAAAACTCCTAATCAATCTGGTCACATGGTACTCTTGAGCCTGTATATAAACCTGGACTGTCACAGTGCTTTAAATATTTGCCTGCCTGCTGGCTGGTCAGCATGGCACAGCATAGCGCTTGTTTACCTGCTTTTCAAGCAAGCTAAAGGCGCTTTTGACTTATGGCATTTGTTAGCTACATCTTGTGCCTTGCTTTGTGAGCTAGTCAGTAACAGCACATGTTACATTGTTTGCTCCATTGTGCACTTGATGTTTGCAAGCAAGCTAAAGGTGCTTTTGGCTTATGGCATTTGTTAGCTACATCTTGTGCCTTGCTTTGTGAGCAAGTCAGTAACAGCACATGTTACATTGCTTGCTCCATTGTGCACTTGAAGTAGATGGTATGGTTATATTTTAAACTTCATTAAGGAAAACATTTGGTATTAATCCCCACTAGATTGTGTTCATACATGCTCAGCTGAAATTCCTCTCACATTGTGGTGCAGTGCAGCATAGACTAATATATAAAATATAGACATTTTACATGTTTTCAGTAACTTAAAACATTATCTTAAGAGAGCAGTGTGGCAAACTGATGCCAGGCGCAGGGTGTTTCAGTCATGGTGGAGGATGGGAGGTGCTTAATTACCATGATCAGGGTACCTCAACTATGGTGAGAGATAGTGGGGCAGGACCAAAACACATTCACAATAATAAACAAGGTTGGGGGAACACCAGGAGCATGTCTAAGGAACCAAATAAGCCAGTGTTTCCCAACCTTTTTTGTCTTGCGTACCCCCTAAGCATCTTAGTTGTCCCATGAGTACCCCCTAATCGATTTTCTTTATCATTTTCTCAGTCCTGATGTGGCTGCTCCATACATTTGTTATAATAATAACACTTTTCCAAGTCCCCCCTGCAATGTGCTCGCGTACCCCTAGTGGTACACGTACCCCTGGTTGGGAAACACTGAAATAAGCAACCAACAAGGTTAAGGGAACCATATGCTCCCCGAAACTGCTTTACTCTTTATAGTGTTAGCTTAACACTATAAATCTAACACCAGTGTTTAACACTGATCTGGAGCAGGACCAAATAGACACTAGAACAGTGTTAATTTTAACTCTTTAAGTGTTATTTTAACACTACACAATTTACTGTGTACATCTATGGGTTTTTGAGGAGTGCTTTGGCTGTCACTGGAAAAAGATGAAGAAAGGATACGGGCGAAAAAGAAGTACGTATAAAAAAATAAAGCTCTGAGACAGTCCTCTGTTCAAATCCAACATTTCAACTTATCATGTCTTAACATCTGCTGCGCCCTGAACCGACAGCTTTAGAATGCAGGAGTAAAAATAAAAAAATAAAAAGCTTTTTGATGGTGGTGTTTTAAAGCCGAAGCCTCGATCGCACACAAATGTGAAAGCTTTTAAAAAGAACGCTGTCAGTCAAACGGCTGCCGTGCCGACAGACAATGTAAACAAAACAACATTCCATGGAATGAGGGAAATAAAGGCCTTTGTGGTTCGGCATACGGTATAGAGTGCGGCGATGCCTTTGATTTCCTTTAAACACGGCGTGCTCGCTACGGCAATGTCAAACTCTAATCTGTCCTGCTCTGATAAGGTTGTACAACACAACAGCAGACACACACACACACACACCAAACACCAAACACCATATAAACAGACACAACACAACACAACCCCCACACAGGCAGCATGTGCCAGACATAAAAACTATTCCTCATGTTTTAAATAGGCAGCCCATATGCTCAGCTGTCAGGCAGGAAAGCCGGATTAGAATGTGACATATTGGACTCTTTAATGGCAAGGAGCCAATGACATGCTGCCAGAGGATGATTTGTCAATCATGGACGCCTCTCTTTCCTTTTTCATGTTATTTATTTATTTTACAGGGAGAAACATCTTCCAACAACCTCCAAAAATGGGGGAGAAAATAAATCAAAATGTAATATCTCTCATGAGCCATGTGTATATAAGATTGATACCCAATCACATTACCTGCTCTGTCTGTTCCTCAGATTGGTGTCCAATCAGATTACCTGCTCTGTCTGTACCTCAGATTGATACCCAATCAGATTACTCTGCCGTGTGTGTTCCTCAGATCCCATTGGCCCACAGTGCGGGTGGTAGGGGCACAAACGTCTGTGTGTGTGTGTGTGTGTGTGTGTGTGTGTGTGTGTGTGTGTGTGTGTGTGTGTGTGTGTGTGTGTGTGTGTGTGTGTGTGTGTGTGTGTGTGTGTGTGTGTGTGTGTGTGTGTGTGTGTGTGTGTGTGTGTGTGTGTCTATATGTGTGTGTCTATGTGTGTCTATGTGTGTGTGTGTGTGTATGTGTGTGTGTTTGAATGCCTGTTATTTTCTGTAACTGAATTGTAATGAATCATGTTTTGATGTGTGGTGTTTTGTGTTGTTGTTGTTGTGCATGGCTTTGTTTGTTTGGACGATTCTTTGTGTTTGTTGTTTTTGTGTTTGTTTGTTTGTGTTTTAGTGTTTGACCTGCCTTTACCATCTCTGTGTGTCCTCCCCTCTCCCGCTCTCCCGTCAGACGACTCTGCCTTTGCTCTGCTGCGACCTTTGACTGAAGGCAGGTCATTAGAGGAGAGAGCAGAGGGCACCTTGGACAGAAGGCAGGTCATTAGAGGAGAGAGCAGAGGGCACCTTGGACAGAAGGCAGGTCATTAGAGGAGAGAGCAGAGGGCACCTTGGCCAGAAGGCAGGTCATTAGAGGAGAGAGCAGAGGGCACCTTGGACAGAAGGCAGGTCATTAGAGGAGAGAGCAGAGGGCACCTTGGACAGAAGGCAGGTCATTAGAGGAGAGAGCAGAGGGCACCTTGGACAGAAGGCAGGTCATTAGAGGAGAGAGCAGAGGGCAGCACAGCGGAGGAAACAACATGTGCATGTTTACTCTCTCCACGGCTCTACGCTTAGATTTTCATTAGGAGCACCTGTGTTTTTTGGGGCGTTATCCGGGTAATTTACAGTACACTTTACCGTCGCGATTAGAAATGGAACACCCTGCGTACCCAAACACAGTGCGGAAAGGGCGGACAGTACGAGTATTGGAACAAAGCATCTGCCTTTGCTCTGCTGCGACCTTGGACAGAAGGCAGGTCATTAGAGGAGAGAGCAGAGGGCACCTTGGACAGAAGGCAGGTCATTAGAGGAGAGAGCAGAGGGCAGCACAGCGGAGGAAACAACATGTGCATGTTTACTCACTCCACCTAATGATCAATATGATGCTTTCACTCCCCTCCTTTTGCTTTCAAGCCATTTCACTATTCCTCTTTCTCTTATTCTCTCTCTCTATCTCTCTGTCGTTCTTTTCCTCGTTCTATCTTCTAATCTCTATGCTCTATGATTGTTTTTCTCTCTGCCTCTCTCCACCTCAATTACTCCATTTTCTTTCTCACTGGCTGTCTTCCCCATCCCCTATTCCCAATCCTCTCTCTCTTCTCGTCCATCTCCACTTCTCTCCTCTCTTTTCTTCCATCTCCACTCCTCTTCTCTCTTTGCACTCTCCTTCCCTGTTTCCCAGTCTCTGCACATCTCTGTCTCTCTACACCCCCTCCCATCCTTTCTGTAATCTCCATCTCTCTCCCTCTCTTTCTCTCTCTCCACCTTTGTCTCTCCTCCCCCTCTCCTCTCCTCTCCTTTCCTCTTCTTTCTTTTCCTCTCCTCTCCCCTTCTTTATTCTCCTCTCCTCTCCTCCCCTCTCATCTCCTCTCTCCCTCTCATCTCCTCTCCTCTCTTCTCCTCCCCTCTCCTCTCCTCGCCACTCTCCTCCCCTCTCCTCTCCTCGCCACTCTCCTCTCCTCCCCTCTCCCCTCTCCCCTCTCTCCTCCCCTCTCCTCTCCTCTCCTCGCCACTCTCCTCTCCTCCCCTCTCCCCTCTCCTCCCCTCTCTCCTCTCTCCTTCCTCCTCTCCTCTCCTCTCCCCTCCTCTACTCTCTTCTCCTCTCCTCCCCTCTCTCCTCTCCTCTCTCCTCTCCTCTCCCCTCCTCCTCTCCTCTCCTCTCCCCTCCTCCTCTCCTCTCCTCCTCTGCTAGTTCATCAGGGTTATCTCTCTACTCATCCTGTAATTAGAGGGCTGGGGAATCGGCACGGCAACCAATGGCGATTCTTGTTGCTTTTTTTTTTTTTTACCCCTCACTCTTCTTTTTTTATAACTTTACCCTTCATTGAGGTGCTAAAGGAACGAGAAAAAAACACACACGCCGAGAAAAAAAAATGCTAAAAACAGCAGCCAGGCAGTGCATTAATGGCGACAAGGTCATGGAGATATATCCAAGGTCACAGCAAGATATCCATCTCCAGTCTCCAGCAGGGGGACAGGGGACTCAAACACGAGCAGAGAAAACACACTGACCTACAGAGGAAAGGAGAGGAGAGGAGAGGAGAGGCGAGGCGAGGCGAGGCGAGGCGAGGCGAGGAGAGGCGAGGCGAGGCGAGGCGAGGCGAGGCGAGGCGAGGAGAGGAGAGGAGAGGAGAGGAGAGGAGAGGAGAGGAGAGGAGAGGGGAGGAGAGGGAGCTGGGGAGAAAGGGAAGCTCATGGACCAATTTAGATGCCCTCCCCACTTCCCACTCATCCCAACCCTTTTCCCCACCCTATTCCACACCCACACCCATCCACATATCGTCGGCTTGCTACCAAAACCGCCTAAGTCCGAATTTGGTCGAAATGAGATTTTTGCAGAAACTTACTCCCCTACCACAGCTGCATCACCCTGCCTTTCTGCCAGGGTCATTGATCAATCACAACAGTCACCAGAGTCAAAAATCTGTATGTATAAAGTCACACACTGCCTATGAGAAAATGAATGATCAGGGACGTAGCTATAGGGAGGACAAGGAGGGCATTTGCCTGTAGGCCTAGGGCCCTCCTGCAGGTGGCAGGGGTAGGGGCCCTATTATGATCTTGGCAGGTGGTATGGGGGCCCTATCTCTTCATCCTGGGGCCCTGTGCACAATTGTTCTGCCAATGTGAATGACTTGGGTAACTTGACTTGGCCATTTTTGATGCAAGAAGCCGTTTATTTACATCTGTTAAGAGTTTTTCTTTTTCTCACTCTCTCTCTCTCTCTCTTCAAAGACAATGGCCATGTTTTAAAACTTCATCCTTAGACATCTGTCTGAGATAATCTTATCACACAGTGGTTGTAGCCCTACATTAATTAATAGCTGTAGCCTTGAAACGAATTTGGCAATTATTAATCATGTACTTCATTTGATGTTATCACAGATTTACAGAAGACTGCCATAGACTGCATCGTCTCATGACAATCTGTTATATCGTATCCTTATGTAATTTTTCGTTATGTAGATTTTGACCAGCTTTGGGTCGATATCACTAGTGCAATGCATTATTGCATACGCAATAGGATGACCAACTCCAATGTGGAAAGTATCCCGTAGTGTTTCTATATCATATTCTGAATGCCACGGTCATGGTGTTGAAGTGGGCGGGGCACAGTTCTATGACCAGGTTACCTCGGTCATGGGAAAGGTTGGGAGGGTGGGGCAGTTCTATGAGCATGGAGAAGAGCAGAAGTTAAGCAAAGATGATAAACAAGGAGGAGACAGTTCGTGAGTAGGTACAAGGACCAAAGAAGTGCCCCACCCCTTCATCCTCCTCCATGACTGATGGGACCTCAACATGGAGATTGGGAGTCACTGCATGGCTTACTTTGTATGGCACTGTAATTGGGATCTGCCCTGATATGAGCAATGTATGCATTACCATTATGGCAATTGTTCTGGCACAATGACAAAAAGAGTTATGCTTTGGATGAAAATGCAAATAATATTTCATTGAAAGCTAATATGACTGAAAGTGATAGAAAGTTAAAGAAATCTGTGAAAATCTGTTGGTAGACATGAGATTTACCAGCATGCTAAATTTACATGTCTTAAGGCAAAAGAAACCCCTAAGTGTTTACGTTAAACAGTTAGACATAATGAACTTAATACATAGCATGCTAGATTGTTACAATGTCTACATTTTTTTTTAAATCATTCACCATATCCAGGAGTAAAGTTTGGAATAAAAATAAAAAAGAATAGTATAACTATCAAAATAATGTGCAGTGCGTTGTTGTTGTTTTGCTGCTTCAAATAATTTATTTTAAAGTGTTTTGTTTTCCTTAGGAGCCATTTCATGTTTGACTTGCAGCTCCACTCAAAATAAATAAAGAACTAAAGAACATCTTGGTACTGTTTGTAGTGGACCAATGACACAGACATGATGACAGGATGATGCAGATGTGGTAGGGGAGTAAAAAAGGGGAGTTCTGCAAAAATCTCCTTTGACCAAAATTATTAGGGGGGACTCACAATTGCTCTTTGCCCAGGGTCTCAGATTTCCTAGAACCGCCACTGATGTTTGGCGCCCCCTTTGGTGCCTAGTTTTTCCCTGTTTTCCGAAAACCCCAAAATCGGACTTAGGCGGTTTTGGTAGCAAGCCGACGATATGGCACAGGAGCATCATGCAGCAAAGAAATGCATTAAACAATGCATATAAATATATAATAGAAAATTGCATTGTGTTTCACAATTATGGAAATCCATAAGGCCTTCTGCCCTTTTTTGCACAAAACAACACCTATGCTTTTAAGCGAACATGGAAATAATGAATAAATAAATAAATACATACATACATACATACATACATAAACAAATAAATAAAAATAAGAAAAAAATACATGCATACATACATACACACATACACACATACACACACACACACACACACACACACACACACACACACACACACACACACACACACACACACACACACACACACACACACACACACACACACACACACACACACACACATACATACATACATACATACATACATACATACATACATACATACATATATACATACATAAATAAATAATTAAATAATTAAATAAATAAATAAATACAAGGCTTCCATCTCGACAATCCAAATGAAAAGCAGAGCAAGCCTTTCAGGGGAGATTATGCAAGCTGGCAATGTGGCTGTCAGGGACGTTCAATCAGCATGTCATCATTTGTGGAGAGAAATGGAAAGGCAGATAGAGGAAAGAAAGAAAGAAAAGAAGAAGAAGAAGAAGAAGAAGAAGAAGAAGAAGAAGAAGAAGAAGAAGAAGAAGAAGAAGAAGAAGAAGAAGAAGAAGAAGAAGAAGAAGAAGAAGAAGAAGAAGAAGAAGAAGAAGAAGAAGAAGAAGAAGAAGAAGAAGAAGAAGAAGAAGAAAGAAGCAGATGAAGAAAGACATAAAAGAAACAGAAGCAGAGATGAAAGTGAAAACGAGAAAAAAGAATAAAGGGATATTGCTGGGACGTAGAGGGTTTGAGCCTTAGGCTGTTTCCCACACACACCCCTCTGCACCTCTTCACCCTGTAAAGGCCTGGCCTTGCTCTGCATTAATTGCCTGGTTAATTGAGGAACTTTAGAGGGTGGAGAGCTCAGTCTATTGAACAGCCTAAAGAGGAGGGGGGAGAGCTCAGTCTATTGAACAGCCTAAAGAGGAGGGGGGAGAGCTCAGTCTAATAAACAGCCTAAAGAGGAGGGGAGAGAGTTCAGTCTATTGAACAGCCTAAAGAGGAGGGGGAGAGCTCAGTCTAATGAACAGCCTAAAGAGGAGGGGGGGGGGGGGGGGAGAGTAATGAACAGCCTAAAGAGGAGGGGGGAGAGCTCAGTCTAATGAACAGCCTAAAGAGGAGGGGGGAGAGCTCAGTCTAATGAACAGCCTAAAGAGGAGGGGGAAGAACTGAGTTTAATGAACAGCCTAAAGAGGGGGGGGGGCAGTCTACTGAACAGCCAAAAGAGGAGGTGGGAGAGTAATGAACAGCCTAAAGAGGAGGGGGAGAGTTCAGTCTAATGAACAGCCTAAAGAGGAGGGGGGAGACCTCCTTCTAATGAACAGCCAAAAGAGGAGGGGGGAGAGCTCAGTCTATTGAACAGCCTAACCATGAGGTCCACTCGCCACCACAACACACCACACCATGCACCCCATATGACATGACTGGTGCCAGACAAGGCTAACCAGCAAGCTATACAGCACCTGCACTGCTAGACACTCCAGCCATCTCCTCATCCTCAGCTACCACTGTAAAATCTCCCCATCGCACCCTCAATCTTTCAACCTCTTTCATGTCTGTCCATTTCTCCACCTTTGTCAGTTTTTAGGGGCCAAGCAGCGAAGCTGGCGAAGGCCCCTATAGTGTTAACTGGTATTCTTATTATTATTACGTAGACATCTTTCCTCTCCTTAGCAAGTCTATGGCAGCCCATAGAACCGTAGGTAGGAAAATGCTGTAAATCGGCACACACATTCGGGCCAGTCTCAGCATTACCCACAGCAATTTATAGGACCCCAGCCCCAACGCTCTAGCGCCACCAGCAGGTCAAAGTTGCAGGTACATTTCTGCTTGTAACTTTTGAACCGCTGGGCCAATTTTCATAAACTTGGTATCCCTGGAATCCTTGGGCCAAGACGGATCCAACGCATCCTATGACGTCATTTTCCGCCTGGATAATTTTTC
>NW_026945731.1:490000-500000 GCF_034702125.1 Engraulis encrasicolus
GATATATATATCCCTATTTATATATAAAATATATCACCATATTTATAAATAAAATGTCACCCCATTTACTGCATGCATAAACATACCGTATGTGCAAATTCATGCACCTGTTGAGATAATGCTTCCCCTGATGGAATTGGCTTACATGCAGTGCACACAGACAAACACACACACACACACACACACACACACACACACACACACACACACACACACGCAGACGCAGACGCACACACACACACACACACACACACACACACACACACACACACACACACACACACACACACACACACACACACACACACACACACACACACATGCAAAGTCTCTTTTGAATGTAGTATGCTGCCCAAGGCCATTGGCTATGAACATACAGTAATGTCCTTTCTAGATGCTGCCCAAGGCCATTCATGATGTCCTTTCTAGCCTGTGAGTCAAGAACAGCTCAAGTGTTTGTGAAACCACTGAAGTCAAAGAGCGGCGAGCACAAAGGGAACAACAGAGACACAGAGGAATGGGGATAAAAGAGAGAGAGAGAATGAGACAGAGATAGAGAAACAGAAAGAGTAAGAGTAAATAAGAGTAAGAGTAATTTATTTGTCACATACAACCCTAGCTTAAGCTAGCATGCAGTGAAATGAGAGTTGGTAACTCCATATGTGCAGAAAAATATAAATTACATAAATTAATTATACATCATAAAATAAAAGTAATTTTGTTAATTGTCCATAGCTGTGTAGACTCAACAACAAGGTGAAGTTCTCTCTGGGAAGTGGACGTAGGCGTGGCAATGCACTGGCGCAGCTGTTGTGAAAAAGTCAGATGGTCATAGAGAAGACCTGCGCTCCCCGTTGAGGCGTGATGATGAACGCTTCCGTTGAGGAGTGTTGAACTCGCTTAGTGGCAAAACGGCATCCTCACGACACTAGCTGATCACTGTGAGGCAAATCGCAGTTCAATATCCACCCACCAACGTGTGTGAAGTTGTCAGGTCACCGCTGGTCGATCAAGGCTTTTCCACTCCGATTCGCGTTTGGCATTCCCGTCTCCATGGAGAGTTCCGCAACCGCGTCGTCTCATCTGACACAATCCGCGGTTTAAATTAAGAAACACAACCGAAAACATTGTGAAGACAGCACTTAAAAGTACCCTTTCTCTCACTCAGTCACGGCAACTCAAGTTCATTTTAAAATATGGTCTAATACCATATAAAATAAGTTATAAAGTTGCACAGTTGTGGGAGTTACCAGTAAGGCAGCCAAACAATGCAGCGCCATGGCAACAAGAGAGAGGGAGAGAGAGACAGAGACAGAGATAGAGAGACAGAAAGAGAGAGGGGGAGAGAGAGAGAGAGAGAGAGAGAGAGAGCAAGAGTGGCAGAGAGAGAGAGAAGTAGAGAGGCTAGAGAAAGAGAGTCATAGTGACAAAAAAAACCCGTCACAAACAAACGTTCCAACCTTGCATCTCATCTGCCGTAGCCATGGGGACCGCTAGGAGGGGAAAAGTGGTACAGATTCTAAGGGCCCAAGCACTGACAGGGGCCCTTAAGGGGGCCTAAGCACTGAGAGGGGCCCTTAAGGGGGCCCGAAATGTTAATCTTCCATGGGGCCCAACATTTCTGGCAGCGCCCCTGGCCGTAGCCTCTTAGTGCAGATGGGTCACTGGCGGGCCTATTCACCTCTTTGCTGAAAATACTCAACTATATCATAACAACATTGTTATGACAGTACAGAGAGCCTTAAGTAACAGATTCAGACATAGCCATTACAATTTAGGTGACAGTAAGGCTATAACATAGGCTCTGCGCTAAGGGGTTAAGCAGCAAGTGTTAGACCACCATTACTGACATCAGTCAGACAACCTGACAATTTTTTGGCCCAAAATGTCCTCAAAAATACACTTCTCTGCCATCTCTTTCCACACAACATCATTAATAACATCAGCTCTCCCAGAGACAGCAGATTCTGAGTCCAGAGACAGCAGATTCTGAGTCAAGCAGGCATTTTCCCAAACAGTCTCCATGGCTGCCACACATGCAGCAGGGTCAACATCACGGGGCCACAGTGGCACACACACACACACACACACACACTAAGGGTGGGCGATATATATCGTCTGTGAAATTATCGTGAATGTTGTTTTGACGAAGAGTAATTTTGCAATATCCAGATAAGTCACTAAAATCAACCAAGCTCTGTGACAGGACTCGTCCAGACAACGACGACAGCCAAGCCTGTCAGCCAACAGTAATATTGTTGTGAACTGTCTCTGGGTGGAGGATAAGTCTGTGAACCAATGAGCAGACAGTGCTGAGGGGGCGGGCGGCAGCATTTTGGCAGACTGTGAGACGTGAAATCTCTGTGTCACTCGGTGCAGCACTGCATTGCTGCTGCTGGGCGGTGGAGAGGGATTGCTTTATCCAAATGGTGGATTTACATGAGGAATTCAACCATAAACCAGCCATTGCAGTGCTTTAATCAGCAACCGTCTGTGATTATGGAAAGCCAAATAGTTATGAAGAGAAATAGCTTTGTCTCTGGTCTGAGAAATCGCTAGTTAGCATGCTAGTTAGCGAACTAGCTAAGCAATGTTGTTCTCTACAACTACTAGAGTGGCTGTTACTCACTACTCAAACACCCACCTGCATGTATATAATATCATAACTGCTTAGGTGGACAAGTAATGTTAAGTTAGACTGACGCAGTGAGTTAAATTGCAATGTGTGAAATTCAACACGTGCAATTTGCAGCTGCCGTACCTTCTGCTTCCTATTCACAAATGTACTGTTTCCAGTCAAAAAAGGCTGTCATCTAACAGAATCATAGTCAATAATAAATATCATAAACTATTTTTTATTTAAATGGATATGTTTTCATGCCGAGTGATGAAGTATTACTTTACAGACCAGAGCATGCATATTATTAAATTCAAAGAGTGACAGCAGCACAGCCCAGCTCCCAACTCTCACTCTCTGTCCCTCCCCAGTTAAAACTCCTACCCACAAATGCACTACTACCTCCAGTGCAGAACTGAAATTAGTCAGGAGCCATACACACAAAAAATAGACAGCACAAATGTGTAGCTTTGTTATACTCATGTATGGTAAAAAAAAGCCGCACTCCCGGATCAGTTTCTTGCAGTTTTAATACTGGGTTAGCGTGGCAGACAGACAGACGTTTCGGCCTAAGCCTTAAGAAGGCCTTTTTTACGATACATGAACTTTGCTGTTGGCTCGCACCCAAAGACCTTGTAAGAAACTTTCCGGAGTTGAGCGCACTTTCTCTACTAATAGCTTTGTTATACTGCCATGCTTTGTGATGTAGCCTAGTACATGGCATAATTTATGCATTTAGCAACATGCAGTTTAGGCTACATACAAATGTTCTTTACTCACCTTGCCTTGCCAATCCCATATTACGATTCAAACACATTGATCCCCCGCCTCCTGAAAAAGGGCCTACTTGTTTTTGCAAGTGTTTTTGGAAAATATCGTCAAATTATCGTTATCGTGAAAATTATAAAAAATTATCGGGATAATTTTTTTAGCCCATATCGCCCACCCCTAACACACACACACACACACACACCCCGGGCCCAGCGATGGGACGCGCCCAATTGCCCATTTTGGCTGATTGAAATGCTCAGCCGAGTTTTACAAAAACAAACAGCCTTGTAAATAAAACAAAAAACAAATACTAACAGAACCTCTGTGTGTGTGTGTGTGTGTGTGTGTGTGTGTGTGTGTGTGTGTGTGTGTGTGTGTGTGTGTGTGTGTGTGTGTGTGTGTGTGTGTGCGTGCCTGCGTGCCTGCGTGCGTGCTTGCGTGCGCGTGTGTGTGTGTGTGTGTGTGTGTGTGTGTGTGTGTGTGTGTGGGAGTGAGGGCATGCCTCCAGATCTGACCCTGGCTGGCACTGGAGCACGCCACAGACCCGGACGAAGCTCAAGAGGCTCCAACAACAAAACACACTAACACACACGCGCACACACACACACACACACACACACACACACACACACACACACACACACACACACACACACACACACACACACACACACACACACACACACACACACACACACACACACACACACACACACACACTAATACACTGCCAAAGCTACATGAAAAACACTAATACACTGGCAAAGCTACGTACTTATGAAACAGCTAATAAAACAATTCAATACTCTGTACCTCTGAGGAGCATAAAAATCATTCTGGCACAAGGAACAAGGACAGGACTAAGCACCAAAACAGGACCACGACCCATAATAATAATAATAAAAAGAAGATTAATAGTGAGAATTATTTGTGTTGTTGTTAGTGGTGGTTTGTTCATGTTGTGGTACATATTCCTATAGGACTGTTGGGTCATAATTGAAAAAAGTCTATTTGTGTTTTTGGTTGTTTTTTTGTTTTGTTTTGCGTTTTTGTTTGGGGGGGGGGGTAACGTTATTGATGTTCTTTTGAAAAGTGGACCTCATGCTGTTATAAGTGTGACGTAAAAACTTAATGTGTGAAAAAAACAATATACGTTTGGTAAACATTATTAGATAATAATAATAATATGTGCAAAACTAATATAAGTTTGGTAAGCATTTCAAAACTAATAGGTTTGGTAAACATTTCTTACCTGTGATGACATCAGAACCCAGCAGGAAGGAGGAAGCAGGAAGAGGGGAGGGGGGGGGACAGGAGAGAGAGACAAATACAGGAGATCATGAGGACAGTCAGTTACTCAAGGGGTTTGCAGAATTAAATGTTGACAGAGGACTAATAAATACTTAAAGCACTCAAGATATCTATACCTATGCCATCGAAAAAATATCTAAAATGGTACTAGAGTCCATCCATAAAACTATATAGGGATGATGTCACATTGGGGACTGCAGAGGCTATAGAATATTGGTTGTCCAGTCCCCGTGATATCATGCACTGATTTATGGGAAAAGAATAACTGCCACTTTTTCGTAATACTATGTTTTGTGGTACCCGACCAATTCAAATATGATGGATAATAGTTTTTTTTTTTTAAATGTGCACTAATAAGAAAGTGGTGACAATTCAGAAAAAAATCACATAATACTCAGGTAAGAAACTTCTACTTGAATGTCCCAGTGTTGTTCATGTGATCATTCGAAGCTAAATTTTGATTACAAATTTTCCAAGAACAATTGAAGGAGTCTCATAATACCAGGAGTGGTCAAAGTAGAAATATAAGTAAATTCATGGTGTAATTACAACACTAGCACATGATATTGCATAGCGGTTGCACCAGCTATTCCATTGAGGTGGCTAGACATTGGTGTTACTGAAAAAAACTAAAAAACTAAAAAGAAAACTCCCAAGTGCCAGCACAGAATCAGGTATATCACTCTTTAGACCAATTACTCAGTGAAGTTACTTGTGTTTAGAGATGCACCGGATCCTGATTTTTAGATTTTAGATACCGGATCCACTGCCTAAGATACTGCCGGATCCGGAACCGGATACCGGATCCTACGAAAGGGTTGAAACACACAGCCTACTCACACACGTGGGCCCTTTTTATCACGTTGGCTCAAACTATTTTAACTGAAAAACCTCGGCTACCGGATCCTGGATCCTGGAACCGGATCCGGATCCTCTGAAAAACCCTATTATCCTGCCGGATCCGGAACCGGATCTTGGATCCGGTGCGTCTTTACTTGTGTTGGAAGGAAACTACAGCAGGTTTTTTATGTTTCTTTTGCTTCCTCTGTATTAAAACAAATTACACCGCACTCATGATTGAAAGGTGCCAAACAAAAAATGAAACTGTGAAAGACTTTGTGCATAATACATTCGCCTGCCATTTGGTTAGATCACTTGAGTCTAAACCGCCACACAGAGGCAACGCTGCAGAGCCATTGTGCCTCTGTACACTGTTTGTTTGAGACAACAACATCTTTTTCCACACACAGTCATCCTCTCCTCAGCACCGATAAAGACAGCGCTAGGCTGCCTAACAAGTCCTGACACTGATAAAGAAACCACCAGGCTGCTTAACAAGTCTTGATGGACTACGCTTCAGCTTCTTGTTTTTCATAAAACAAAACCCAGAGGCTACAATTTGTGCTGCCACATATCTCCATGCACAAACAACAAGAGACACACTGCCGGCTCTCACGCGACTTGCTCTGCATTCATAGCGGCGGCCTTGACGGTTGCCTTGGCGATGAGCCTAGCAGGACAGGGGTGGCTGGGACACCGCGCATGACGAGACCAAACAATGGAGGGAGCCAGCGAGCGACCGGAGATGGGGCCCAATGGAGTCTACCCGTCTGGTTTATTGTGCGTGTGTGTGTGTGTGTGTGTGTGCGTGTGCTTGTATGTGTGTGTGTGTAAACACAAAAACATGCCAGCCCAGACACCACACATAAAAACAGGCTCATTGTCAATACCCTTAGCCCAGTTACCTGCTTTGCATGTTACATTAGGTGTGCTACCATAGTTCTGTATGATGCGATGAAGAGTAGTTGGTATGGATTGATTCAGATAAAATGAATGGAAGTGAGATTTTACTACCTGAAGATGGAATACACATCTGACTGCATAACATTACATTACATTACAATACATTACATTACATTACATTACATTACATAACGTCTAGCTCAGGCGTCACCAACGTGCTGCCCGCGGCACGGGCGTCAGGTAGCCCTCCAGGAGCTTCTGGAGTGCCCACCAAGATGTTAATAAATAGTGACGACAACAAGATTTAGTCACAGTTAATGTTTTCTTAGTCTGCTTAATAAGTTATAAAGATCTCATATTCAAATTATCGTTCAATCATAGTGTTTGTTCAAAATCCTTTACTGATGTCTTGACATCATTCCCAAACAAGTAGCCTTGGGTAGCTGTCAGTAGCTCTCGCGTAGCCCTGGATTAGCCCTCACACTGTAAAAAAAAAATAGTTGAGACTATTTAAAAAAACAGGGCAACCTTCTGCATTTAGAATTTTAGGTTTAGCCAACAATGTTTCCATGATAATCTCAATTATGAATACACCGTCATATTTATTGAGAATTCTTAATTCAATCAATTTTCATTTCCTCATTCTACCAACACAAATTCGTCTTTCTACTGAACAGTCGGCACGTT
The DNA here is from genome assembly GCF_034702125.1 of Engraulis encrasicolus. Classification (NCBI taxonomy): domain Eukaryota; kingdom Metazoa; phylum Chordata; class Actinopteri; order Clupeiformes; family Engraulidae; genus Engraulis; species Engraulis encrasicolus. The sequence continues at coordinate 497,130 of NW_026945731.1, forward strand.
CTGGCAACGATGTTCCCATGATAATCTCAATTATGAATACACCGTCATATTTATTGAGAATTCTTAATTCAATCAATTTTCATTTCCTCATTCTACCAACACAAATTCGTCTTTCTACTGAACAGTCGGCACGTTCTGCCAACGATGTTCCCATGATAATCTCAACTATGATAACACTGTTAAGTGTATTAAGAATTCTTAATTACACAGTAAATTGTGTAGTGTTAAAATAACACTTAAAGAGTTAAAATTAACACTGTTCTAGTGTCTATTTGGTCCTGCTCCAGATCAGTGTTAAACACTGGTGTTAGATTTATAGTGTTAAGCTAACACTATAAAGAGTAAAGCAGTTTCGGGGAGCACCCTACTAACATTTTTTTTAGTTCTAAGCAGGTTCCTGGAACATATGTGTTTTGGTCCTGCCCCACTATCTCTCACCATAGTTGAGGTACCCTGATCATGGTAATTAAGCACCTCCCATCCTCCACCATGACTGAAACACCCTGCGCCTGGCATCAGTTTGCCACATTGCTCTCTTAAGATGATGTCTAAAGTTGTAGAAAACATATTAAATGTCTATATTTTATAGATCAGTCTATGCTGCACTGCCCATAATGTGAAAGAAATATCAGCTGAGCATGTATGAACACAATCTAGTTGGGATTAATACCAAATGTTTTCGTTAATGAAGTTTAAAATATAACCATACCATCTACTTCAAGTGCACAATGGAGCAAGCAATGTAACATGTGCTGTTACTGACTAGCTCACAAAGCAAGGCACAAGCTGTAGCTAACAAATGCCATAAGCCAAAAGCGCCTTTAGCTTGCTTGCAAAGCAGGTAAACAAGCGCTATGCTGTGCCATGCTGACCAGCCAGCAGGCAGGCAGGCAGGCAAATATTTAAAGCACTGTGACAGTCCAGGTTTATATACAGGCTCAAGAGTACCATGTGACCAGATTGATTAGGAGTTTTTCAGGTGCAAGAAATTGAGTCATGATATACCAGCCCTAAGCAATTAGGTTTGGCCAGGCGCTGATGGACAGATTGGTTGTGAGGGGCCTGCTTGTTACCGGCAAAGGTGTAACAAGTTCTCAAGTTATTTCTTCCACTCAACACATCTTTTGTGTGATGTTGTGTGCACAGCCAAANCTTAGATCAACCCAACCAAGTTGAGTTAAATGAATGAAATGGAATAATAAAAAAAAGATTGTGTACATGATTAAATCTGGAGGAAATACTGTTACTAATATGTAGACGTATATGATTTAATCGGGTACTAGGGCATACAATGGCGCAGACAAACTCCATCACCTCGAGGAGGCGGGGGCTCTCTGGAGTACTTCTAACTCCACACAATTTAACAACTTCATTTGTCACTGACACTGGAGAGCATCTCACTCCATTTGGTGTTGGAATTACTCCAATAGTGTCAATAAGCCTTAACACTGCAAAATTAACACTGGCAAATTTACTGTGTAGCATACACAGCCTCACAGACGCACGCTACTATTCAGCCTACTAACAGCTGAACAGTAACAAAAAAACACAGACTATGATAGCAGAAACTTTGAGTCCTTAATGTTACCATTACCAGTAAATGACATGGCTACTCCAGGTGGATTGGCAGTGTGGCATTGGACTAATGCGGTCAGCTTCACAGTAAATTTGCCAGTGTTAATTTCATTAAGGTAAACATTTTGTATTAGTCCCCACTAGATTGTGTTCATACATGCTCAGCTGAAATTTCTCTCACATTGTGGTGCAGTACAGCATAGACTGATATGTAAAATATAGACATTTTACATGTTTTCAGCAACTGCAAACATTATCTTAAGAGAGCCATGTGGCACACTGATGCCAGGCGCAGGGTGTTTCAGTCATGGTGGAGGATGGGAGGTGCTTAATTACTCTTTAGTAGGAAACCCTGTGTCGTGGCCAAGAAGCGCATGCGCTGAATAAACAGTTGTGGCAATTAAGTATTTTCAATTTGCAATATTCACTATTTTATGTTCACATATCACTGAGATGCAACCTATCGGTTTGATGTGGATTTTTCTGTTGGTTAATAATAATTCATATTTCCTGTCCATTCAATTGTGAACATGTAATTACTTGAACAATGCGTAATTCTATTTTTTACGGTGCAGTAGCCCTCAGACCCAGAAAGGTTGGGGACCCCTGGGCAAGCTGATGTGTTTATCCAAAGCGACTCATAGTTACAGTATTTAGGGTATTGGTGGTGTAGGGAGAGCTAAGGGTGGGATTCGAACCTGCAACCCTCTGATCTTAAGGCCACCTCCCCAACCATTAGGCCACAGCTGCCCCTGGTAGGCCATAGTAACTGCTGCTCCTACAGTGGGCCATAATCCCTGCTGCTGCCTCTGGCCTAGAGTGCAGTCTGCTGTTGTACCTCTCTGTGTCTTAAAGGAGGCCATTGGCCTTAAGTCTGCTGTTGTACCTCTCTGTGTCTTAAAGGAGGCCAAGGCCTTAAGTCTGCTGTTGTACCTCTCTGTGTCTTAAAGGAGGCTAAGGCCTTAAGTCTGCTGTTGTACCTCTCTGTGTCTTAAAGGAGGCCATTGGCCGCATCCCTGTGGAAGAGGCAGGTTCACTCTAGTTGGAGCCAAAATCCACTTCTCTGATCGCTACACTAAGGGGCTGGGACAGTGCCAGTACTGTATGTCTTGAAGAATGTGCTAGCGAGGTGTATCTGCACCACTCTGGCTCACCGGAGCCCACTGTGAGAGCTCAGCACATTGCAAGCCTTGCATGTCTCTGTTTCCCAAGCCACGTGTCCAGGGAGAATGCACACTGCTTGTTTTTGTTTTTGTGCCAAGTTTGATTTCACGGGTGGAAGCAGGCATCGCATCT
>NW_026945731.1:507500-510000 GCF_034702125.1 Engraulis encrasicolus
TTGCCAAAGCCCACCGTTAAATAAATAACGGTATTATTTTTTTTACATTTTACGGTAAAATTATGGCAGCAGTGGTTGCCAAAACAGATTGGACAGATTATATTCAGGTGAGTTCAATTATAGAGTTACAACCAGACAACTGATTGGACTGATTATACTCAGGTGAGTCCAATTATAGAGTTGCAATCACAGACAACTGATTAGACTGATTCTACTCATTGGAGTCCAATAAACATCAACTTAATTAGATACCTAAATAAATGCCCAATTGCCAGATTGTCTAGTGCAGGCAGGTGGACCAGTCTAGTATCATCAATGAAGGGTATGCAAATCCATTCTTTATTTAAAAAAGGCCTGAAAATAACCTTAAGGAAAATGAAGGCCAAAGCTAGCGGGGCAAGCAAGCTAACAAACAAGCTAGTTAGCAAGCCACCATGCAGCCACCCTTACAACGTGACCTGCTAGCCGGGCCGGCCAGGTGAGGGCAGGCCAGCAGCAGGCCAGCCGGCCAGCCGGCCAGCCGGCCTTACAGCCAGCCAGCCAGCTAGCTAGCTAGCAACCAGTGAGCAGTACAATGCAACAGTCCCTGTTTAAATACATGTTCAAGTGAACCATGTGACCCGAGTGATGAAGCATTTGGCAGGTGCAGGCAGTAAGTTAATCATTGCATGACAGCCCTTAGCACTCAGGTGAGGTCAGGAATTGATTGATAGATTGATTCGGATGGGGTAGAATGACAGTTTCAAATAGACTGGGCTACTTCTAAGAGCTCAAGGGATTACTGTCCCAGGTAGACTTTTTCAGATTATACTAGCTTATAGGTATATATTACACATTAAATGAGGCTAAACTGTAGGCTGTTACCGGGGAAATAATAAGTTACAGTGAATTACTGCAATATGTGCAAACTGTTGCCATTTGCAGTCCTTAACTGTTGCACAGTTTATTCAGTTGCCAGCTTCATTGTTGTCAAATCTACAATGTGGAGGCACCTGGAGCCAAGCAGACAGGTAATATGTTTTCTGTGGAGTAATAAATATTCAATTCATTATAACCTCCATTGCTTTCTGTTGGGTAGGAGGAATGCAAAAAAAGATATTCTGAATTTTGAAGAGGTTTACCCTGTCAATTTGCCTCTCAATCGAAAACTCTGATGGCAAAGCCTCAAAGTCCAATAAGGGAAAAAATTATTGCGGTGGAGAATTTTTCGCAGGATGAATTACAACACATGCAGAGGGTTGTACTCTAAGTTAATACTCATTGATGGCTACTAATCAAATAGCGTGTTGACATCAAACTCTGCCTGTTACAACCAGCCTATCAGTGGTTTGACAAGTTACACCTGGAACAAGTGCAATCACAAGAGATCTATTGGACTAAAAGAAGACAAAAAGCCTAACACGACCAGAAAGAGCACCTACCTTTTGTAGTATACACAATGTGAAGAAAAGCAGAACAAAGTTCTTTGTCTGTTGGTTCACAATTTGGTTCACTAACAGATGATTAAGTTTCTTTCACTTATAGGGGACTCAACAAAAATGGCTGCTCATGTTGCCAAAACATTTGAAAATTGGGGAGGCATGTTTTTCATAACTCTCAAGGGAGTTAAACATTAACTCTCTAGCTCTCTTAGCTCAACAACTCGGATCCAGAGGAGTCAAATAACACTCTGTAGTGTTGCTGCAACTCTTGATGTTTATATTTTGGCTGAACACCAGTCTAACTCTGATCAATCGAACTCTGGCAAATTTGCTGTGTACATATGTGTACACCAGTGAAAAATAAAGTCATGTACCGTTTCTTGACTACTTCATCTTCACTTAACGGTATTTTCCAATATTTTCTTTTCAGTGAACAGTTCAGTATTTTCTACATATTGACACCAGTGAAAAATAAAGTTATGTACCGTTTCTTGACTACTTCATCTCACTTAACGGTATTTTCCAATATCTTCGTTTACAGAGAACAGTCCAGTATTTTCTACATATGACACCTGTCAAAAATAAAGTTATGTAGCGCTTTTTGACTAAATAGTGGCTTGCCATATTTAGTACAGAGATAAACTGTTTTACATTTTACGGTCACAGACTGTTGCAATTTGACAGTTTTCTGCCGTAATTTCAACAGGCATTTTTTAAAGTGCATGTTAGGTTAGCCTAGGCTACATAAAACACAATGACTTGTCAAGCATCAGAACAGAAAATCCCCCTTTTGAAAATGTCCTTACCTGACAATACAAAAATAATGTCGAACATAGATATAACCTAAACACAAAAATAAACCTCAGGCCTACTGTCCTTATCGGAGGAAAACTCTATGCGGTCAATCCTAGCAGAGTCGGCTAGAGATGGTATCTAACATCGTAGCAACCATCTTTCGCTTCGATATCCGGGAAGGGTGACGTTTCGTCAATCGAAACGAGAAAAAAAAAATCATTCAAAACCAAAAAGGGAAACGGGTGCGAAGAGATAGGCCTACCCCAACGCGAACATGTCCATAA
>NW_026945731.1:517500-530000 GCF_034702125.1 Engraulis encrasicolus
CTCTACACACAAATCTCCAAACCTCACACACAACGGGCCAAACTCTTCACTACCTTTTAAAAATGCACGTCTTGTCTCAAAACAATGTACTCTCTTCTAAAAACCTCATTTTGTCGTCAAATGGCACACACAGACAGTCACTACAATACACATTTGCAGACCCATTAAAACACTGTTGGGCACAGGGTAAAACTAATTTCTCCCACTAACTTGGGCTTTTTTTGTTCTGGATTGCATGGATACTGTGACATAAGTTGGAAAAACCTCATTCCCACAACACACAAACAGAAACAGAAAGATTTGTATTTCTTTTTCACAAAAACAACACAAAGATAAACCTCACTGCCTATTTGGCAGTACAAAAAACCTATTACATTACTGTATAGCCTATTGCTATGAAAACAAAACAAAAACAAAAACACACACACTCACATCTACTCTGCTTCATCCTGCCTTCTATTGTGGTCTGGCCACAGGACCTCATCCACATCACATGCAATCGTTTCCCTGGCCAGGCAGCGAGGAAAATACCGTCTTGCATGGCGCATCCACCCAGAGAAGGCATCAACAGCAAAACATTTTCTGACATTTAAAAGATTGCACTAATTTATTGTAAAATATTGGGTAACCACATGGAAGTGAAGTCTTGTATAACATATTTTTGAGTTCAAAAACTAAACAAATGTGTTTTCTCCTTGCATCCACTCATTTCTCATCAATATGACATGCAATGTGTGTCCTTATGGGGTGATGATTTCAGATTGTAAACCGGTATGAAGAGAGTTTGCCCATGTGATGAGGAAGTGAACATAGTATGGCAGTTGATTGTAGTGTTGTGAATGACAGTGTGTTCCTTGAGAAACCCAGTGTTTTTCTTTATGAAAATTGAGTGTAATCCAGAGAATTGTGTGTAATGGTGTGAAAAGAGTGTGTTTTAATTCTGGAATTTGAGTGTTAAGTAGGAATTGTGTTTAGTGTTCAGTGACATTGGTTAGGGGAGTTGGGAAATGGGTGAGATGTTCCGAGAATTGTGTGTGAAGTACCAGAACTTGTGTGGAGGCAATCGAGAAAAACTGTAACTGTAGCAAACATCGGGCTCTGCAGTAATTCAGCACCATGGACAGCAACCTTGTCCAATACGCTTTTTTTTGCATTTAACCAATGCTCCTCGAGTGCAGTTGGTCCTGCTGCCCCAAAAAGCACTTTTATGATTGGTCTGCCGAGAATCGCACGGTCCCGAGAAGCCTGTTCTCCATCGAGAACAATGGTGTATGCACACAGGCTACTGAATTCTTATTTCAGATAGCGCACTAATGAATGGTGGTTCTAACGGTGGTTGATGCGGACTGGGAGACAGGCACAGCTAGTAGACACACACACACACACACACACACACACACACACACACACACACACACACACACACACACACACACACACACACACACACACACACACACACACACACACACACACACACACACACACACACACACACACACACACACACACACACACACACACAATCATGCATATTCTGTTCTTATCACAAACGTATCACAAACGCATACACTTATTCTTACCCATGTACCCAAAACAGCACAAACACACACATTCAATAACAGCCCAAACACACACAAACACACACACACACACACACACACACACACACACACACACACACACACACACACACACACACACACACACACACACACACACACACACACACACACACACACACACACACACACAAGTCGTACCGATCAGACTGCGCCCCTTCCAGAAAGACGTGTGTCGTGCTCCGTGCAGCTGTCTGGCTGTCATGCAGGACGACACTTTAATCACCTGGCCTTCCATCACACTGCTGCCGGGTGGCGGGACACAGAGAGTGTGAAGGAGTGTGTGTGTGTGTGTGTGTGTGTGTGTGTGTGTGTGTGTGTGTGTGTGTGTGTGTGTGTGTGTGTGTGTGTGTGTGTGTGTGTGTGTGTGTGTGTGTGTGTGTGTGTGTGTGTGTCCTTCCCATCCCACTGCTGCCATGTGGCCAGAGTCAGAGTGTGAGTGTGTGTGCGTACATGCGTGCGTGCGTGTGTGTGTGTCCTTCCAATGCCATCGCTGTGTCGTGCAGAAGGAGGGCCATACGGCGCATCGTGGCACGTAGCGGCGAGGCGTCATGGTGACACACTCCTGCTACGTGAGAGACAGGGGCTCTTTTCCTGCACCCTGAGGGGGACAGCTGCCATTTTGGATGACAGGGAGACACACTGGGGGGCGGGGGGTAGGAGGGGAGACAGAGGGACTACTGCCCTGAGGGGGAAAGAGGGAGGGAGGGAGAGAGAGGAGGAAGGAGAAAGAGAGAGAGGAGAGAGAGAGAGGAGGGACTCTGAGGGGTCACTGGGGGGCAGGGGGTAGGAGGGGAGATAGAGGGACTAGTGTGTGGAGGAGAGGAGAGGAGAGGAGAGGAGAGGAGAGGAGAGGAGAGGAGAGGAGAGGAGAGGAGAGGAGAGGAGAGGAGAGGAGAGGAGAGGAGAGGAGAGGAGAGAACTGTGGAGGAGAGGAGAGAGGAGAGGAGAGGAGACAATGTGCCTTTGATGTCGTCCACTTTGACCGCTCCAGGGACTCCAGGAAATGGAAAAATGAAATTAAACTCCAACATCCTCCCACCCCAGGATCTCCGCAGCTCACACTGCTTTGTCTTATCTGCCACACACTACGCCAGCACTTTGGAAACAAAATGGGAAAAACTACAGACACAGAAATAATAAAATAAAGCGGGTGGAGAAAATGCTGATAAACAGGTCTGGACTGGGATGAAAAAGCAGACCGGGCATTTTCAGTCAAGACCGGCGAGCCAGGCATTGAGAGAAACAAGCTTTAGTGCGCAATATAATAAGAGCTTTTTTGCCCACAACAACCAAAATGAATATTCAAATCTGACTCAAATCTTATATGGTTGTTTTCCATGTTTACCAAATGGTGACTTAACTTTGAAAGGCTGTATCATGGTACTGCCTTCTTGCATCACAATACAGTATCGTAACTGTGTATCACAATTTCTCAGTTCAATACAATATTGTTACGGCCCTGACTGATACTATTGCATTGAGGGGAGGAACCTGCCAAAATCATCAACAGTCCACTGGGTAAATGCCCTGTATGCCTTATGGCTAATCCAGCCATGCTGATAGACACTACACTACACTACACTGGGCCCAGGCTGGGACTCAGCTTCGCCTCGTGGATGGACACTCTCCCGATAATTGCTTCAGATTTCAACGCCCATCACCTCAAAAGTTAACAGACCTTTTCTTGTCTTAAAAAGACACTTTTCACATTTTCTCCAAAGCAACAATCATCCTCCCAACACTCTCTCTCTCTCTCTCTCTCTCTCTCTTTCTATAATGCCTTTCCTCCAGTTTGTTCCTCCCTCCCCCTTTTCTCATCTTGTTTTTATTTCAAATCTGCTTGCACCATTTCACAACCCATTTCCTCATCCTCTCCAGCAACTGTAATGCTGTGTGTGTGTGTGTGTGTGTGTGTGTGTGTGTGTGTGTGTGTGTGTGTGTGTGTGTGTGTGTGTGTGTGTGTGTGTGTGTGTGTGTGTGTGTGTGTGTGTGTGTGTGTGTGTGCGTGAGTGTGTGTGTGTGTGTGTGTGTGTGAGATCACCTGAGGCGGCTAAACAGCAAATGGCATCCACTCTAAAATTAACAGCAGGTGGACCCCCCGGACAGCGGCGAGCTCACTCGATTAGCTCACCTCTGAGGAACCATGTCTATTCAAATGCACACCATTTACACAGAGAGAGAGAGAGAGAGAGAGAGAGAGAGAGAGAGAGAGAGAGAGAGAGAGAGAGAGAGAGAGAGAGTGAGTGAGTGAGTGAGTGAAAGAGCGACTGAGTGAGTGAGTGAGTGAGTGAGTGAGTGAGTGAGTGAGTGAGTGAGTGAGTGAGTGAGTGAGTGAGTGAGTGAGTGAGTGAGTGAGTGAGTGAGTGAGTGAGGTAATGGCTTAGTGAAAGAGTGAAACAAATGGACTAGAATGAAAGGAAAAGAGAACAGAAGAGAGATGGTGTAACAAGCTATTTATCTGAAGGCCGTCTTGTGCTTTCACCTCCGCATTAGAGTAAACAGGTTTCCATTAATGGCCCTGTCACATAAATGCACTGAGGGAACGGCGAACACAAAATGATGGTTATCACAGTAATCACTCGTCAATTTGAAAAAGCTTTTAGAGCTCAAACACTCAATCGCCAAATTGGCTATTACCAAATCTCATCGAAATGCTCCAATGGGCAGATTGACAGTTTACGTATGACAGGCATAATGCTAGCATTATACATCTCAGGTAATCTACCTGGGGTTTTAGCCCATCAGACTACTGCCTCAGTTAAACTTTATCTTTAAAATAAACGATTCAAACAGACGTGTTGAATGCAGAGCTGTTATCGGAGCGCACCTGTGACGTCAGACTTGCGTAACACACCTGTCTGGGTCAAGCTGGGAAACCGGCGCCAGTCCAAACCACATGTACAATAACTGATTTATTGACTGAAAGGCCATCTGGGAAGCTCCAACTCCCATTGTCATTGTGACGCAGCACTCCACAGCACACAAGTGCACACTGCACACATTGAAATTGCATTTATGCCTCATCCAAGCAAGGGGTTAGTCCCCAATGGCACCCCAAGGGAGCAGTGTGGCAGGACAGTTCCATGCTCAGGGTACCTCAAACTGGCAGGTCGTGAGTCGAACCAGCAAACTTTGGGCTACAAGTATGACGCCCTGACTACACCACTGCTCTCCTAGCTCCCCTCTCCAGTCCAGATGCATTACTACTCTCCTGTCTCCCCTTTCCAGTCCAGATGCAGGCCTCTGCAGTATGTACCCTTCCAGATCTGCTCCCTATATGCAGTCCAGATGCTGCCCTCTTCTCTCCTCTCTCCCCTCCCCAGTCCAGATGCTGCCCTCTTCTCTCCTCTCTCCTGTCTCCCCTCCCCAGTCCAGATGCTGCCCTCTTCTCTCCTGTCTCTCCTCCCAAGTCCAGATGCTGCCCTCTTCTCTCCTCTCTCCTGTCTCCCCTCCCCAGTCCAGATGCTGCCCATATCCAGTCCAGATACCATAATCCTCTCTCCCCAGTCCAGCTGAAGGCTTCTGCAGTGTCACCCATCCAGATATGCTCTCTATCTAGGGCACACACTCAGGAAAGGGGGTCAAAAAGTAAAGTTGGGGACCATCAAGTGGACAGCTCACCTGCTCTGCTATTCCACCTGCTGGGCCAAAGATAAATGCTGCTGCTGCTGCTGCAGCCAAACTTCTGAGCAAGCCTTTAAAAATAAGAGAAAAAGGAGGAAGAGAAAAAAAATAGTGGAGAGAGATTGAGGAAAGTGAAACAGAGAGGGAGAGGGGGTGATGTAGGGTGAAAACGTGAGAGAGGAATGTAGGGAAAGAGGAAGAATGTGAGAAAGAAAGAGTTAAGAAAAGAGAGGAAAGTGAAAAAGAGGGGGAGAATGGGAGAGCCACCCCAGGAAACAGCTGACTCCCCAACATCATCAGTTGCATTTGCCGCATGCTCAGCTGACATCAGAGGAACACATCTCTCTGTCTCTCTCTCTCTCTCTCTCTCTCTCTCTCTCTCTCTCTCTCTCTCTCTCTCTCTCTCTCTCTCAACAGGTGTTGCAGTCCTGTGGTACTTTGGAGACAGACTCAATCATCAGATGCACACGCCAAACAAACCATCAGTTGTCGAATGGCATTGGTGAGTGTGTGTGTGTGTGTGTGTGTGTGTGTGTGTGTGTGTGTGTGTGTGTGTGTGTGTGTGTGTGTGTGTGTGTGTGTGTGTGTGTGTGTGTGTGCGCGTGTGCGCGTGGCGCGCGCGTGCGTGTGCGCATGCGTGTGCGTGTGTGTGTGTCAAGGTTAATGCTTGGAATCATTTGTAAATGGGTAGCATATTTAACTATGACCAGAAAACCGTCCAGTTGAAAATATGCAAGAAAATGAATTCTCTAAATGTCTCTAAATCAATTCTCTATTGAGTGGGAAAGCAATGGGGATATCAGCTGCTATTACAGTAGCTATGCTCATTTTCAGACACTGAGACATTGTCAAGAGTGCAAAATTGGCAAAGCACAATATGTTGCACCCCGGGGAAGACTTTCCAATACTGACACTTAAACAAATAATAAACAGGTCAGACAATAGCTGACTATTGACATTGTGTCTGTCATGGGCGTTTATATCTACAATGAATCAGTTTGTTTTTGTTTGTTTAAATGAATTCAGGCTGTTTTAGACAGTGATGTATAGTCAGTGATTGCAGTCCTGTGGTTATCAGCCGTTTGCTCCTTTTCAATGTTCTGTTTTGAAATGTTAAGCCATTCGGCCGGGGTGGTTACAAAGTGCTTTGGCCTACTTGAAGAGCATTGACTTAACATTCAGGGGCAGACTCACTGCGTTTAACAGAAAATAAGGAAAGTGAAAGGCAGAAAGAGAGAAAGAGGGGGTTAGGTAGGATGAAGGACGGGTGGTAGGACATATGCATTCTTTGGCAGCTTAACAAAGGGAGAACAGGTTGGCAAACACTGCTGCTTCTAAGGCCATACTGAATAGCTATCACAGATTACATTGCATTTGGTATGCTTGCAACCGGACACTGGATGAAGTGTTGCAGCCATTGAGAGTAAATAGAATGGAGGCCAAAATTCTATTTCATTGTTGAAGCCAAGTTGGAGCCAAGGTTGGACCCAAAAAGACCAAAAAATGGCCAAATCCCATTCATTCCTATGAGAGACATAAAACCCTGTATCTCCCTTAAATGCCACTTCAGGGGGATAATTTTTCGCTTAACTAGTAGGTCCCCTTGCTCTCCAACTTACCAGGGTGGTGATTTTTTGTGGTGATGTTTTGTTTTAGAGAGATATTAAAAGTTAAATTGACCAATGAGCATCAGAACATGGTTTGATTGACCGTTAGAAGTCTTGTTGTTGTCCAATCAGCACCTGCGTTTGGCGTTGCTAAGGTGGAATGTAAGTTGGAATGTTCCCAAATCTGGCTTCAAAGCGTTGAATGGCAAATAGCGTTGATTTGGCGTCCATTCTATTTACTGTCAATGGTTGCAGCAGATTGGTTTGGCAGTGTTTAAATATTTGAATTTGTTCATGATCTTTTCTTTATTCCTATCAACAGCATCCATCTAAAGTCTTGTTTTGTGTTGTTTTGCTTTGTGATTTCAGCTCAATTGGCAGACTTATGCACCGCCCCCTCTCAACTGTATCATTCTGAGGGCCCCCCTAGGGCTCCCCAACGCCCCCAGGGGGTCTGTACCACTCCTGTCGGTGAACACTAATCTAAGCCTTGTGTTGTTTTGCTTTGCCATTTCAGCTCAGTTGGCAGACTTGTATTCAGTGGATTATACTGCAGGAGGACCTGTCATCCTCTATCTACTTCTCCTGGTATCTGACTGCTGTACTATAGTACTATAATGGCTACTGTAATATAGTCTACATTTCCTGTTTTGTTATGCATTTCAGCCTGACTGCTATAATACATTTTCTACTTTGTTATGCATTTTACCCAGACTGCTATAATATAGCACACTTTGTATTTTGTTATGCATTTCACTTTCACAAAATGATTGCACTTTTGACGTGTTATTCTGTTGTCACACTCTATACCTAACCAATCTGTCAATTAGTGCCTTGTCTCACTTTATTACTTATCACTTTCATGCCGTGATTCAATGATTGCCAGCACCTGCCCAATGCCTGATTACTCTGGTCACATGGTTCACTTGCCCCACTATATAAACCTGGACTGTCACACTGCTTTGGTTGCTTGTCTGAATGGCACAGCATAGCGTCTGACTCACTGGCGCTCACTGGTACTGGCAATCAATTGATTAGCCAACTAGATGAGTGGTTGGTTTGTTGACAAGGTGGCTGACAGCATAGTGCCAGTTGACCAGCTAGCTGCCTAGTAGGTTGACTGACAGCCTGTCCGCCTGGTCAGTTGACTGGCTTGCTGCCTTGCTTGTTGACTGGCCGGCTGCCTGTCCGGTTGACTGGCTGCCTGGCTGGTTTAGCCAGGCAGCCAGTCAACCAGCCAGTGAATCGGACAGGCAGCTGGCCAGTCAACCAGCCAGTCTGTCAAGGCCAGTTGGCTACCTGGCCGGTGAACTGGTTAACTGCCTGACAGGTTAACTGGTTGGGTTGTTTCATCTTTGGAGAGCCATCTTGTAGCATAGTATGTTTCATTGTGGTTTTTTGCATAATATTAAATTTAGACCACTTGATTGGTTTAACAAATACATTTCCATACAGTCCTTATTGTGACTGATTTTGAATTCCCCTTTGAGATGACTTGATAAATGAAAGTCCTCTTGAGGAAACTATCACTGTGACAACACTATGCTGAGTGATTTATTATTTGTGCCTCACCCATGCAAGGCTGAACTTGTAGAAGTATATGCTTACAGCAGAGTGGCATTATGGTACCATGCTATCTCAGTCATGGTGGAGGATGGGGACGATACCATCTCAGACATGGAGGCGGGCAGCGGGGGTGGAGGCGGGAGGAGGCGGGCGGATGAGGGGGCAGGACATGTGCCATGGTCAGAGTAGTTTTGAAAACGGAACAGTGTTGTAATTTTAAACGACTTGCTGGCAACTGTTTTTTTTCTGCAATTTGTTGTAAATTTAAAACAATTTGCTGGCAATTATTCCCCATCAATTAGCTGTAAATTTCAGTTTGAAATCTTTTACAGTGTTGTCTTCACCGTACAACAGCTTCTGTGCCGATAAAGAGAGAGAGAGAGAGAGAGAGAGAGAGAGAGAGAGAGAGAGAGAGAGAGAGAGAGAGAGAGAGAGAGAGAGAGAATATTACTACTCCTGCAACTTCTGCTCAGTGTTCTCATAGCAAAGAGAGCTATATTGGCTATATCCAACGTAGTTGCGATACTCTTCATTTCATGTGTTGCTTTCCCTCATTGTCTTTTTATCTTAACTCTTTTTTTGTTCTTTTCATCATGCTCTAGTTTCTTCTGTACTTCAGAAGCCATAATGAATCCCATATAACCTCCTGGCAGCCGAAACCGAACACAACTACCAGCCCTAATGTAATAGCTATGCTGTAACGGTTAAAGTCTAACCAAAGCCTCATAACCCATAACCCATGCTTCTTTCTTGTTTCCCCTATTCTATCCACATCCATTATATTCTATTTTTACTATTCTACTCTGCTCTATTCTATTCTATTCTATTCACATCTATTCACCTTAGCTCTTGCTGATTGTACGTTACAAGCCAGTCTTGTCCTCCTCTTTCTTTCTCTTTCCTTTCTTTTTATTTTCTTTTTTTTGTCTTTCCTATTCCATCAGCCTCACTTTTGTTCCCCTCATCGTTCTTGTGCTTGTGATTTTCTGCTGTTCAGCGCACCATCAGCAGAGGAGATAAGACAGAAGCAGGGCGGCAGAAACATGCACACGCATGCACGCACGCACGCACACACACTCCTGTCAACAGATGGTAGGGGTTAACCATCGTAAGATAATCTCCTCCTCACCCTGTTGGCTACGTTTCAAATTGCCTTAAAAAGATAAAGAGGGAAAACGATCAGGGAGAGGGGGAGGGAGAGAAAGAAAGGGAGAAAGATCAGGGAGGGAGGGAAAGATGGAGGGATGGGGAAGAGAGACTGAGAGAGAGACAGAGAGAGAGAGACAGAGAGAGAGCGACAGAGAGAGAAAGAGACAGATGTGGGTGAGAGAGAGAGCGACAGGCCGAGGCAAAAAGAGAGAGAGAGCAAAAGCAAAGATGGATAAAGAAGAGAAAAAAGTGAGAAACAAAAAGTGACTGAGAGAAAGAGAGAATGAGAGAGAACATGTGACAGAGAGAGAGAGTGAGAGCCAAGTGGCTTATGTCATGTGTGATGTCAAGTCCCCTCTCAGGAAAAGCACCTGCTCTACACTGACAAGAGGAGAGGAGAGGAGAGGAGAGGAGAGGAGAGGAGAGGGAAGGAGAGGGAAGGAAGGAGACACACACACACACACCCAGGTGCATAGAGATGGATAGTACTGGGCAGAAGGTGATGGCAGTGACATTTCACAGCAAATGAATCATCCCTCTCTGGCCCATTGACAAAAAAGTGGCCGTGTTTTACAGTGTTTCATATGTGTGTGTGACTATTTAGAGTATGCATGCCTCTCTTCTTGCCCATCCTCCCTCTTTCTACCCTCTCATCATGCCACTCCTTCTATCCTCTCATCCCATTCACCCATCCCTTCCTCTCATCCTCCTTTACCATCCTCTCATCCTCCCACCACCTCATCTTCCCATCCACTCGT
This sequence comes from Engraulis encrasicolus, assembly GCF_034702125.1. Taxonomy (NCBI): domain Eukaryota; kingdom Metazoa; phylum Chordata; class Actinopteri; order Clupeiformes; family Engraulidae; genus Engraulis; species Engraulis encrasicolus. Next base: position 527,830 of record NW_026945731.1, read on the forward strand.
CCTCTTTCATCCCTTCCTCCTCTCCTCCTCTCTTCCATGCCATCTTCTTTCCTCACTACTGCCTATTGTCCTCCCCCCACCCCCACATCCTCTTCTCTCCACTCTCATCCTTTTCCATCAGTTCCGTGCAATACAAACTTTCCTCTTCTCCTCCATCCAGACAAGGCATCCTCTGCTCTGCCTCTGCTGATGCTGCTGCCACCGCTGCCGTGCTGAGTGCATTTTCCTGGTGTCAGCCATGATGAGCCATTATCCAGAGCCGGGGCATGCAGGCATGTTTATTGTTTGTTGTAATTGTGGTGTGGTGACAGGGGCCCGGGTGGCAGCTCAGAGATGGTGCGGTGACAGCAGTGTGACACAGGAGCAGGACGTCAGCAGCCAGCTGCAGCCACAGTCACACCTGAAGTTACTCGACAGTCAAGCATGCACACACACACGCACACGTCTCTCTCACACACACACACACACCTCGCTTTCTCTTTCGACTCTATGACATCTCACCTGGTAAAACCTTCCCCCTGCGCTGATATTGGGTGTGACTTTATACACATCTTTCATGTGTCAGAGTGTTTGCAGTGTGCGTGCGTGCGTGCGTGCGTGCGTGCGTGCGTGCGTGCGTGCGTGCGTGCGTGCGTGCGTGCGTGCGTGTGTGTGCGTGTGTGCGTGCGTGTGTGTGTGTGTGTGTGCGTGCGTGTGTGTGTGTTATCATGTTGAGAGAAGTGTGAGCAAGAAGAAGTCAGTGTTTAAGGTCATCCTCTCTTCCTCCCTGCCCATCCTCCACTCCACCCATCCTTTAAATAAAATCAGTTTGTAACACCACACTGGTGGAAGTGCGATGTGACTATGTGACATAAAGAAGCGCCAGAAGAGTATGTGTGTGTGTGTGTGTGCGCGCGCGTGTGTGTATGTGTGTGTGTGTGTGTGTGTGTGTATGTGTGTGTGTGTGTGTGCGTGTATGACAATGAGAAGCACCAGCGCTGACAGACTGGAGACAGCCCTTCCCTTTCTCTGCCCAAGAAAACCTGCCGACCTCCTCCTCCTCCTCCTCCTCCTCCTCCTCCTCCTCCTCCTCCTCCTCCTCCTCCTCCTCCTCCTCCTCCTCCTCCTCCTCCTCCTCCTCCTCCTCCTCCTCCTCCTCCTCCTCCTCCTCCCCTTCCTCCTCCTCCTCCTCTTCCTCCTCCTATTCCTCTTCCTCCTCCTCCTCATCTTCCTACTCACCTCTTTCTGCTCCTCCTCTTCCTCCTCTTTCCCATCATTTTCCAGCTCTTCCTCTTCCTCCCCCTCTCCCTCCTTCTACTCTTCCTCCTCCTCCTCCTCCTCCTCTTTCCCCTCGTCCTCATCTTCCTCCTCCTCTTCTTCCCCCTCCGCCTCTTCCTCAGGTGTCATGCTGAGTGATGAGGGCATTAGGGTGAAAACCTGGCAGGGGTCAAAACAACAGCGTGTGTGTGTGTGTGTGTGTGTGTGTGTGTGTGTGTGTGTGTGTGTGTGTGTGTGTGTGTGTGTGTGTGTGTGTGTGTGTGTGTGTGTGTGTGTGTGTGTGTGTGTGTGTGACATTATGGTGGGAGCATGTCTGAGGTCAGTAGCTTCACTCAAGTCTCTCCCCTGCACTGAAGAGGAGCAGACAGACACAGGGCTAGGCTAGGCTAGCTATTGGGGTGCAGACACAGGGCTACGCTAGCTATTGGGGTGCAGACACAGGGCTAGGCTAGGCTAGCTATTGGGGTGCAGACACAGGGCTAGGCTAGGCTAGCTATTGGGGTGCAGACAGACACAGGGCTAGGCCAGGATAGCTATTGGGATGCAGTCTAGATACAGGGCTAGGCTAGGCTAGCTATTGGGGTGCAGACACAGGGCTAGGCTAGGATAGCTATTGGGGTGCAGACACAGGGCTAGGCTAGGATAGCTATTGGGGTGCAGACACAGGGCTAGGCCAGGATAGCTATTGGGGTGCAGACACAGGGCTAGGCCAGGATAGCTATTGGGGTGCAGACAGACACAGGGCTAGGCCAGGATAGCTAATGGGGTGCAGACAGACACATGGCTAGGCTAGGATAGCTATTGGGGTGCAGACACAGGGCTAGGCTAGGATAGCTATTGGGGTGCAGACACAGGGCTAGGCCAGGATAGCTATTGGGGTGCAGACACAGGGCTAGGCTAGGCTAGCTATTGGG
>NW_026945731.1:547500-567500 GCF_034702125.1 Engraulis encrasicolus
GACAGACTGTTCTACCTGGAGCAATTTACAATGGGGCAAGCAAGGGACTTAGTAAGAAGTTGCCAGCACATGGATGTAGATCAAGGCTATCTCAGGGCCAAGCGTTTACTGCAGGAACAATTTGGCAATGAATACAAAATTTCCACTGCCCACATCGACAAAGTCCTTAATTGGCAAAGCATAAAGCCTGAAGAACCCAAAGCATTGAACGACTTTGCACTGTATCTCAAAGGCTGCAGTAACCTCATGACAAAGCTAAACTACATGGATGAACTGAACACAGCATCTACTTTGAAAACCATTGTGATGAAATTGCCCTATAAGTTGCGGGACAAATGGCGGACCAAGGCAGAAGAAAGGCTGGAGAGTAAACTCAAAATCACATTTGCAGATCTTGTACAGTTCATTGAGAAACAGGCTAAACGATGCTCTAATCCCATATTTGGTAACATACAGGATTCAGTTGTGAATAGGACAAAGAGAACTGATACAAGTAAACTACAGAAGCCCACATCTTCATATGCAACCAGTGTAGTAGCACTAAGCAACCCAGTAACCCCAAGCAATAACAGCAATGTGAAACCTGAATGTATATGTTGTCGTGATGGTGATCACACCATAGAGCACTGTCCAGACTTCGAAAAGAAAACGCNCAGGGAGAAGTTGAACCTTTTAAAGGAAAAGGGACTCTGCTTTGGATGTTTAAGTAAAGGACACTTGAGCAAAGACTGCAAAGGACGTCTGTCATGTACCATCTGCAACCAAAGGCATCCCAGGGCGTTACACATCAACTTTCAAGTCAAAGGTCAGACCCCAAAGTCAGAGCAATCACAGCAGGTCACAGATGCAGCATCACAGCTGTGTGCATATAATGGGGCCGGAAAATCTAAGTGTGCACTTTCAATCTTGCCAGTTCAAGTCAAGTCTGCCAAAGCTAACAAGATCATACAAACCTATGCTCTACTGGATCCGGGCAGTTCAACCTCATTCTGCACAGAGAGATTGGCACAGAGACTCAGTGTAGACACAAAACCAACAACTGTGTTACTGAGAACAATGGCACAAGAGAAGCGGATCAAGAGTATGCTAGCTTTAGGAATCGAAGTGAGTGAGTTGAAAGGCAGCACATTCATTCCTCTGCCTGAAGTGTACACTCAAAGATCCATGCCAGTAACGAAGGACAACATTGCAACACAGGAGGATATAAGGAAATGGCCTTACCTCAGTGAAGTCCAGTTACCACAGATAGATGCTGACGTTGAACTTCTGATCGGGATGGATGCTGCAAAAGTGATGGAACCCTGGCAAGTAATCAATTCATAAGAAGACGGCCCATTTGCGTTTAAGTGTCTTTTAGGGTGGGTCATTAACGGTCCATTGGGAGGAGAATGCAGCACAGGTGTGGAGACCACCACAATGACTGCAAATAGGATCTCCTTGGTTGACCTGCAAGACCTACTGGTGAGTCAGTACAACACTGATTTTGATGAAAAGGCCTATGAGGAAAAAAGTGAAATGTCAGTTGATGACAAAAAGTTCCTGAACATTGCAAATGAATCTGTCACTGTCAAAGACGGTCATTACTGCATTAACTTACCTTTCAAAGCAGACAGCATCATGATGCCCAACAACAGAGTCGTTGCAGAACAGCGCCTCCTGAATCTGAAAAGAAAGTTCAAAAGAGACCCAAACTACCAAAGGGAGTACACACAGTTCCTCAGTGATGTCATCGATAAGGGCTATGCTGAAGTTGTTCCTCAAGAACAAGTTACAGGAAAAGAGGGTAAAGTTTGGTTCCTCCCTCATCACGGAGTATACCATCCCAAAAAGAAAACAATCAGAGTAGTCTTTGATTGTGGTGCAGTGTTTCAGGGAACATCCCTCAACTCTGAACTGCTCCAAGGCCCAAATTTGACAAACACACTGATTGGAGTGTTAACAAGGTTTAGACAAGAGCCAATAGCAATGATGGCAGACATACAGGCCATGTTTCACCAAGTCAAGGTGACAGAGGAACACACTGACTTCTTGCGCTTTTTATGGTGGCCTGAAGGAAATGTGGATGTTGCTCCTGTGGAATTCCGCATGACGGTGCACTTGTTTGGAGCTGTTTCATCACCGAGCATTGCCAACTTTGCACTCAGAAAGACAGCCCAAAACAACACCGAGAACTTCCCTGCAGAGGTAACAAACACAATAATGGAGAACTTTTACGTTGATGATTGCTTAAAGTCTGTCCCTACAGAGCAAGAAGCAGTGCAACTAATGTCAAACCTGACAGCAGTATGTCACCAAGGAGGGTTCCACCTGTCAAAGTGGGTCAGCAACAGCCGAACTGTGCTTGCAGCTGTTCCACCAGAGGACAGAGCCAAAGAGGTAAAGGGATTGGATCTCAACAAAGATCAACTGCCCATGGAACGAGCTTTAGGGCTTCAATGGTGTGTGCAAAGCGATGCCTTCAAGTTCAACATCACCATCAGTGAGCGTGCACACACCAGAAGAGGCATCCTGTCCATGGTAAGCTCTATATACGATCCCTTAGGCTTTCTGTCTCCACTTACCTTGCCAGCTAAACTGTTGTTACAGGAACTGTGCCGACAGAATTTTGGATGGGATGAGCTCATTCCCGACACCCAGGCTGCACAGTGGACAAAATGGACCAGTAGCCTCTCACAGCTTGCTGACTTTGAAGTCCCACGCTGTTTCAAGCCACACGACTTTGGTGAGTTAGTTCACAGTCAAATCCATCATTTCTCTGATGCCAGTGAACTAGGCTATGGGACAGTCAGCTACCTGAGAATGACAAACACAGAGGGAAAGGTCCATGTTGCATTCTTGACAGCCAAGGCCAGAGTAGCTCCCTTAAAGCGGCAGACCATCCCAAGACTCGAGTTAGCCGCTGCTGCTTTGTCTGTCAAAGTTGACAAAATGATACAAGAAGAATTGTCATCACCTACAGATAAGTCAGTGTTTTGGTCTGACAGTACATCTGTCTTAAAGTACATCGCAAATGACCACACTCGCTTCCACACTTATGTGGCCAATAGGACATCCAGGATTAGGGAGGCCACACAGACCTCTCAGTGGAGGTACATTGACACGAAGAGAAACCCTGCCGATGACTGCTCTAGAGGCGTGAGCATTGACAAATTCATGAGGAATCCAAGATGGATCAAGGGACCAGAGTTCCTCTGGTTACCAGCAGAGGAATGGCCAAATGAATCTGTAGACAGAGTTAAACTGTGTGTAGATGACCCAGAGGTGAGATCTGTGACCGTGAGCGCAAATGTCGTCATACCTACCTGCAAAGAAGGGCCAGTTGATAAGCTACTTCATCATTTTTCAGACTGGCTGAAGTTGAGAGTAGCTGTCGCCTGGATCTTGAAAGTAAAGGATGCATTGAAATGCAAAGTACAGAAGAGGAAATGCTCAAAGGAAGACAATAGGAGGATGACTAGGAGGATGACTAGGAGGATGACTAGAATGAGTACAATGTCTGTGAAGGTCAACACGAAAGACTCTGTAACTGCGAATGATTTGAAAAAAGCAGAAAGTGCAATAATTTCATATGTACAGAGACACACCTTTCCGCAGGAAATCAGACTGCTGCAAGACGGGAAATCCAATGTGAACAGAGGAAGCAGAATCTACAGACTGGATCCGGTGCTGGATGAAGGAGTCCTCAGAGTTGGTGGTCGCCTCAGAAGAACAGCAATGCCAGAAGAAAGCAAACACCCTGCCATCCTGGCCAAAAATCACCATGTGTCCACCTTGATCCTTCGCCACATCCATGCTCAAACTGGACATGGAGGAAGAAACCATATGCTGTCACAGGTACAAAAGAAATATTGGATAGTACATGGCAATGCTGCAGCAAGAAAGGTTGTTTCTAAGTGTGTGTCTTGCAGGGAAAAAAGGGGCAAAGCAGGCGAACAAAAAATGGCAGACCTACCAGGTGAAAGACTCACCACAGACTTACCACCCTTCTCCAACGTAGGCCTTGATTACTTCGGTCCCTTTGAGGTCAGAAAAGGACGCAGCACAGCAAAGAGGTACGGGGTCATCTTCACCTGCATGACAAGCCGTGCAGTCCATCTGGAGGTGGCCTGCTCATTAACCACTGACTCCTGCATCAACGCCATCAGGAGATTCCTATGTCGAAGAGGTCATGCACAACACATAAGATCTGACAATGGCACCAACCTTGTAGGTGCAGAAAAAGAGCTAAGAAAAGCACTTCAAACTCTGGACCAAAGACGCATCCACCAGGCGCTGATGAAGGATGGAGTTCAGTGGAGCTTTAACCCTCCTACGGCCTCACACTATGGTGGGTTCTGGGAACGCCTCATCAGAATGGTGAGAAACATCTTGCATTCAGTCTTAAAACAACAGACTTTAGATGATGAAGGCCTAAACACTGTTTTCTGTGAGGTGGAGGCAATACTTAACAGCCGTCACATTACAAGGGTATCTGAAGACCCACAAGATTTAGAAGCCTTAACACCCAATCATATCCTTCTGCTTCGAACTAACCCAATTCTGCCCCCTGGAGTCTTTCTGACCTCAGATCAGTACCACAGGAAACGCTGGAGACAGGTCCAGTATGTTGCAGAGCTGTTCTGGAAGAGGTAGGTCCTTGAATACCTCCCACTTCTACAAGAGAGACAAAAATGGTCAAGACAAAGAAGAAACTTCATCCCAGGTGACATCGTCCTGCTGACAATACTGCTCCTCGAAGTTCATGGCAACTGGGAAGAGTCATTGAAGCAAGACCTGATGCCAGATGACATACCAGAGTTGTGAAGCTGCAAACTAAGACAAGCGTGCTGGAAAGACCAGTATCCAAAATGTGTTTGCTCCTGGAGGGTGATGACGGTTCTGTGATGAAGACATGGAGACTTAAGTTAAGTCAATATACTGTACTTCAGTTTACTTGAATTGAAAATATTGAAAATTGGTTTAAGTACAAGTTCAATGTAATTTGAGTAACATGGCTCCTTTTTTGTTTCATTATATAATTGTCTTTGCCTCTACAAATACAATTAGGGGCCGGTATGTAGGAGCCAAAATGAGCTTTTTGTTGATTCTCACCATTTCCCCTTTTGATCTTCTGTAGTAGTGTGTGTTTGTGTGAGTGAGTGAATGAGTGAGAGTGAACTTGGCCACAGGTGTGTCTGACCCCACCTAGAGGATGACTGGGGTAATGGAGCCCAGATGGAGGTGGAGCCCAAGGAGAAGGCCTTAAGGGGCAAAGGTCACGGCATCCAGTGTGGCTGAGAGGGCACACAGTCCTTTGACCGTGTGGGCTGGACTGATTCATATAGCATATAGGAACTCTCAGTTTTTTGTCTTTATTTTTCAACAAGTTTTAAGTTATTTGTAAACAACCAACATTTTCTGAATTAAATGGACAAACTGGAACAACTTCTCCTCATCATTCACCTGCACGCGTCAAGACAAAAATCCAACTCAGTCACCAGTAGTAGTTAAAAGGAAACAAAAGGAAAATTAGAAAAAGCTACTACAAGTGTGGTGAGATGGTGTCAGGGGCCTGTTTTGGCTGTTGGCTCTAAATTGAAATTGTAATTAAAAGCATCAGCGAGGGGCTTGCACATTATCCTGCTTTGAAACCCCACCGACCGTCTGCAGTGACAGAGTTGGAGAATACGATTATATGAGTTGGCAAATGAATAACTGTCTGGCTCTATTTGTGTGTGTGTGTGTGTGCGTGTGTGTGTGTGTAGGCACATATTCATGATTTTGTGTCTTCACATAGTTGTCGGTACACATTTGTACCAAAAACAGAGCGGAATCAAGCAAGGAAAAGAGAAGGAGAGAGTGATTCATAATTTAAAATACTACTACTAGGCTACTACTACTGCTACTACTACTGCTGCTACTGCTATATCACCAGAGATTCTTTAAATTTATAGAGATATGCCAATGTAATAGGTTGCTATGGGCACCTAACATGACCAGGTTCCGGTCTGCCTAAAGGGGCGTGCCATAATACTCCTAGCATTGAATAGAACAGTCCTTAGGTCTGCCTAAAGGGGGATTTCCCCCCTCCCCCTTGCAATAATAGAACCCGGAAACAATGGGCCAACGGAACCTCTCTCTCTGTCTACTCTCTCTGATATCACCCTACCTGCATGATTAGCCTTAAGTCAAGTCAAGTCAAGTAGGTTTTATTGTCAATTTCTTTACATACACTGGTCATACAAAGAATTTGAAATTACATTTCTTGCTTTCCCATACAGACATACACTAATCTAGGTAAGGACATAGACAGTATAGACATAGACAGTACTTATATATGGACTTAAGACAGTATGGACATAGACAGTGCTCATACAGACATTTAAAGTGCAAGACTGGACAACAGAAGACTTGTAGAGGACATACATTAGGAGGTATTGTTGTGCTTTTGTGCTTTTCCTAAAAAAGTCCTTTATAGCGTTCTGACATGGTAATAGTAGCATTTTGAAGAAAAATAAATATTAAAAAGGTCTGTCAAGTCAAGTACACCAGCAGCAGTGTGTGTGTGTGTGTGTGTGTGTGTGTGTGTGTGTGTATGTGTGTGTGTGTGTGTGTGTGTGTGTGTGTGTGTGTGTGTGTGTGTGTGTGTGTGTGTGTGTGTGTGTGTGTGTGTGTGTGTGTGTGTGTGTGTGTGTGTGTGTGTGTGTGTGTGTATGTATGTGTGTGTATGTGTTTAGTGCAGGTAGAAGGTGTGGTGTGCGTCTGTGTGTGTGTTCGTGTGTGTGTGTGTGTGTCAGTGTGTGTATGTTTGGGTTTAGTGCAGAAAGTGCAGTGTGCTTGTGTGTGTGTGTGTGTGTGTGTGTGTGTGTGTGTGTGTGTGTGTGTGTGTGTGTGTGTGTGTGTAGTGTGTGTGTGTGTGTGTGTGTGTGTGTGTGTGTGTGTGTGCATGTTTTGAGTTAGTGCAGGTTGAAAGTTCAGCCACGAGTATAGTAGTGCAGAGGGAATGTTCAGTCGCAGATATGGTGGGGGGGGGGGGGGTTGTCAGTGGCCTTGCTGGCTGGAGGCTGACAGTGGAGGGAGAGTGGGTTGAGTGTTCAGTATCTTGATCGCTTGGTGCATTGTGTTGCTCGCCAGCCTGGTGGTACGGGAACGGAGGCGCTTGTACCTCTTTCCAGAGGGCAGGAGGCTGAACAGTTTGTGTGCAGGGTGGCTTGTGTCTTTGATGATCATCAGTGCTTTCCGGGTGAGGCGTGTGGTGTAAATGTCCTGCAGGGAGGGGAATGGTACTCCAATGATCTTCTTCGCTGTGTTCACAACACGCTGGAGTGTCTTCCTGTTTTTCTCCGTGCAGCTTCCTCCCCACACTGTGATGCAGTTGGACACGACGCTCTCTATGGTTCCTCTGTAGAATGTTGTCATGATGGAGGGTGTAGCACTTGCCTTCTTTAGTTTGCGCAGGAAGTAGAGACGCTGATGGGCCTTCTTCGCCAGTGATGTAGTGTTGGTTGTCCAAGAGAGGTCGTCGCTGATGTGCACTCCAAGGAACTTGGTGCTGCTCACTCTCTCCACAGCATCGCCGTCGATGGTCAGTGGTGGCAGTTGTTTTTGGACCCTTTGGAAGTTGACAACAATCTCCTTGGTCTTGTTGACATTCAGCAGGAGGTTGTTGTCTTTGCACCATCTGGCCAGCAGGTCTACTTCTTCTCTGTAGTGAGTCTCATCGCCCTTGGTGATGAGGCCCACCAGTGTTGTATCATCCGCAAACTTCACTAGATGGTTAGTGCTGTGGGTCGTTGTGCAGTCGTGTGTCAGCAGCGTGAACAGCAGGGGGCTGAGAACACAACCTTGCGGAGCCCCCGTGCTCAGGGTCAGGGTGCTTGAGGTGTTGTTCCCTACCCGTACTGCTTGTGGTCTTTGCATCAGGAAGTCTTAAACTATGTGTGGCGCAATAGCTTGGCAGAGGTTTGTGTGAGACATTCCTGTTTGGCATGTAATGTGGCCCCAAGGAAGTTATCATCAGCTTAGCCAGGGGAGGCGGACAGCTCAGCCTGGCGCTTTGCCCACCACCATAAGCCTTGCGTCAGTAGTTCATTTAGACCAATAGGAGTAGGTCCAAGCCATGCGTCAGTAGTTCATTTTTTAGACCAATAAGAGTAGGTCCAAGCCATGCGTCAGCAGTTCATTTAGACCAATAGGAGTAGGTCCAAGCCATGCGTCAGCAGTTCATTTAGACCAATAGGAGTAGGTCCAAGCCATGCGTCAGTAGTTCATTCAGACCAATAGGAGTAGGTCCAAGCCATGCGTCAGCAGTTCATTTAGACCAATAGGAGTAGGTCCAAGCCATGCGTCAGCAGTTCATTTAGACCAATAGGAGTAGGTCCAAGCCATGCGTCAGTAGTTCATTCAGACCAATAGGAGTAGGTCCAATCCATGCGTCAGTAGTTCATTCAGACCAATAGGAGTAGGTCCAATCCATGCGTCAGTAGTTCATTCAGACCAATAGGAGTAGGTCCAAGCCATGCGTCAGTAGTTCATTCAGACCAATAGGAGTAGGTCCAAGCCATGCGTCAGTAGTTCATTCAGACCAATAAGAGTAGGTCCAAGCCATGCGTCAGCAGTTCATTTAGACCAATAGGAGTAGGTCCAAGCCATGCGTCAGTAGTTCATTCAGACCAATAGGAGTAGGTCCAAGCCATGCGTCAGTAGTTCATTCAGACCAATAGGAGTAGGTCCAAGCCATGCGTCAGTAGTTCATTCAGACCAATAGGAGTAGGTCCAAGCCATGCGTCAGCAGTTCATTTAGACCAATAGGAGTAGGTCCAAGCCATGCGTCAGTAGTTCATTCAGACCAATAAGAGTAGGTCCAAGCCATGCGTCAGCAGTTCATTTAGACCAATAGGAGTAGGTCCAAGCCATGCGTCAGTAGTTCATTCAGACCAATAGGAGTAGGTCCAAGCCATGCGTCAGTAGTTCATTCAGACCAATAGGAGTAGGTTAAAGCCATGCGTCAGTAGTTCATTCAGACCAATAAGAGTAGGTCCAAGCCATGCGTCAGTAGTTCATTCAGACCAATAGGAGTAGGTTAAAGCCATGCGTCAGTAGTGTCACGGTTCAGACAGACGACCAGAGGACCACAATTGCGTCACACAGAAAGTTTATTGAAAACTTGAGGGGGAAGGGAAGTTGGGAGAGTGAGGGTTCTGCTGGTTCCAAGAGTTACCGGGATTCCAGGGTTCGTCCAACGTGCTGTGTGTGCGTCCCCCCCCAGTGGCAGAGATTAGTCCAAAGGAGCCGGTGGTAGGTGGTCCGGAAGTCCTGGGGGGGGAACACAAACACAACAGCACGGTGAAACAGGGCAGAAGTACAGTTCAGGGAGAATCCAAAATCGTTGTGCAGAGACAGAAGGCTGGTCAGAATTACCGGGGTAGAAGAGTAGTCAAGAGTCGTGCAGGCAGAAGGCAGGTCGGGTTTTCCGGGGCAGAAGAGTAGTCAGGATACAGGCAGGTTCAGGGTCAAGATACAGGAGTCAGAGAGAAGACAGCAAACTGGTTCCGGGTGTGGAATTGCAGACGATCTGACAAAGTTGAGCTGTGAGAAGAGGCTTTAAATACTGGGAGAGGTTAGTGGGTAATGCAGCGCAGCTGGCAGAGTAATCAGAGCAGAGTGGTGCAAGGAGAGGTTGGTGAGTGGATAATGTAGCGCAGCTGGCCAGGTAATTAGAGTAGAGCAGGGAAGAGACAGGTGGAACTAGTTTGGGTGAGTAGAGAGAGCGGTGAGCAGAGTGGCAGGTAATGGGAACCAATTAAGGTGGTGAACTGGTGGAGTGAGAGGGCTCATGACAGAACCCCCCACCCAAGGGACGGCCCCAGAAGTCCCAAGAGCAACATCACGTCGGGCGGGAGGAGGGGAGCCGGCGGAGGGTTAGAACTCCTCGGAACGGTCAGAGCGAGCGCCCTCATCCTCCGAGGAAGCCGGAGGTCCGAGGTCGGGGACAGGGCCCAAGACAGGGTCAGGGTCAGGCACAGGACAGGTGGCCGAGCGGGCAGGACGACCAGGGGCCCTTCTGAGATGGCCCCCACGGGTCACAGGCTGCGGGACAGGGTCAGGGTCAGGCACAGGACGGGAGGCCGGGCGGTCAGGAACCCCTCTGGGACGCCCCCTCCGGATTGCAGGCTGATCAGGATGCCGCTGGTGGAAGCTGGTGATGAGGGTCCGATCCACAATCCGACCAGCCGGCACCCATGTCCTCTCCTCTGGTCCATAGCCCTCCCAGTCGACGAGGTAATGGAGGCCCCTACCTCTGCGTCTGGACCGAAGCAGGCGGCGGACGGTGTACACTGGACCACCATCGACAAGGCGTGGAGGAGGAGGAGGGGGTGCAGCAGGAACCAGCGGACTCTCATGAAGGGGTTTAATCTTTGACACATGGAAAGTCGGGTGCACCCTCATGGAATTGGGCAGTCGGAGCCGGACAGCAGTTGGGCTGATCACCCTCTGGATGGGGAATGGACCAAGGAACCTGGGCGCCAGCTTTCGTGATTCCACTTTGAGTGGGATGTCCTTGGATGACAACCACACCCTTTGGCCCACATGGTAGGCGGGCGCAGGGATTCTCCGACGGTTGGCCCCGGTAGTGTAGCTGGTAACGGATTTGAGGAGGGTGGCTCGGGCTTGTGACCAGGTGCGACGACATCGACGGGCAAAAGCAAGTGCAGATGGGCAGGTAACATCCCCTTCCTGGCTGGCAAATAGAGGAGGCTGGTATCCATAGACACATTGAAAGGGGGACATACCGATGGCAGAGCTGGTCAGAGAATTGTGTGCGTACTCCACCCATGTCAATTGCTGTGACCAGGAGTGAGGGTTGCGGGACGACATGCATCGCAGTGCCTTCTCAAGCTCCTGATTTGTCCGCTCTGACTGCCCATTGGATTGGGGATGAAATCCAGAAGTTAGACTGACTGTGGCTCCCAGCAGGTGGCAGAACTCCTTCCAAAAGGCAGAGGAGAATTGTGGGCCACGGTCAGAAACTACATCCTTGGGCAGACCGTGGATGCGGAAGACGTGTTCCAGGACCACCTGGGCAGTCTCCTTGGCGGTTGGGAGCTTGGGGAGAGGAATGAAGTGTGCCATTTTGCTGAATCTGTCGACTATGGTGAGAATGACAGTCATACCGCTGGAAGGGGGCAGGCCCGTAACAAAGTCAAGGGAGATGTGAGACCAGGGACGTGTGGGCACAGGCAGGGGCTGCAGCAATCCGGCTGGGGGCTGGCAGGACGACTTGTTTTGGCTGCAGATGGGACAGGCTTGGACGAATTCCCGTACATCCTTTTTCAGAGAGGGCCACCAGAATCTCTGGTCAAGCAGGTCGTAGGTGCGGTTGGAGCCAGGGTGACAGGCTAGGCGGGAGTCGTGTCCCCATTGAATGACCTGGGACCTGAGATTTTCGGGAACAAAGAGGCGGTCAACTGGACAAGTGCTGGGACCTGGCTGGTTACGAAGAGCTTTCAGCACCCGTTCTTCGACATCCCAGGTCAGAGCTGCTACAATGCAGGGACTGGGCAGAATCGGTGCAGGATCCCTGGAGGGAGTGTCACCTTTCTGGAATTGGCGGGAGAGGGCATCTGGCTTGGTGTTGCGTGATCCAGGCCGGTATGACAGAGTGAAGTTAAACCGCGTGAAGAAGAGGGCCCAGCGGGACTGCCTGGAGTTCAACCGTTTGGCCGTGCGGATGTACTCCAAGTTTTTATGATCAGTCCAAACGAGGAATGGGATGGTGGACCCCTCCAGCCAGTGACGCCACTCCTCCAGGGCAAGCTTTACAGCTAGCAGCTCTCGGTTCCCTATGTCATAATTGCACTCAGCGGGGGACAACCGACGTGAGAAAAACGCACAGGGATGGAGCTTTTTATCCTCTGCAGCCCACTGGGAAATCACAGCACCAACTCCCACATCAGAGGCATCCACCTCCACAATGAATTGCCGGTCCACATCAGGCATCTGGAGAATGGGAGCGGAGGTGAACCTTGCCTTGAGGATACTGAAGGCCTTGTCGGCTGCTGGGGTCCAGGTGAAGGGTTGCTTGGTGCTGGTTAGAGCAGTCAGAGGGGCGGCAACAGTACTGTAGTTCCTGACAAACTTTCTATAAAAGTTAGCAAACCCCAAGAACTGCTGCAGCTTCTTTCTGTTCTCCGGAACTGGCCATGAACTGACTGCAGACACCTTGGCTGGATCCATTTGGATACTTCCCTCTGCCACAATGTACCCCAGGAAGGCCACAGTCTTGACGTGAAACTCACATTTTTCCGCCTTGACATAAAGGGAATTCTCCAGGAGACGGTGAAGGACTTGCTGGACATGGCGGGTGTGGTCAGACAGGCTTCTGGAGAATATTAAAATGTCATCGAGGTAAATGAAGACAAATTGGTTTAACATATCCCGCAGCACGTCGTTCACAAGAGCCTGGAACACACCAGGAGCATTTGTGAGGCCAAAGGGCATAACCAGATACTCGTAGTGGCCTGTTGGTGTATTGAATGCGGTCTTCCATTCATCCCCCTCCCGGATCCGCACTAGGTGGTATGCGTTTCTGAGATCCAATTTGGTAAAGACTGTAGCTCCCTGGAGCAACTCAAAGGCAGAGGTGAGCAAAGGCAGAGGGTAACGGTTCTTCACCGTGATGTCGTTGAGGCCCCTGTAATCGATGCAGGGGCGAAGGGATCCGTCTTTCTTCCCCACAAAGAAGAAGCCGGCACCAGCAGGAGATGAAGATGGACGGATTAACCCTGCGGACAGAGAGTCATTGATGTAGTCCTCCATGGACTGTCTCTCAGGAGCAGACAATGAATAGAGGCGGCCCTTGGGAGGAGCTGTTCCAGGGAGGAGGTCGATGGCACAGTCGTATGGCCGGTGAGGGGGCAGGCATGTGGCTCTTGCTTTGTTGAACACTTCTCTGAGACTGTGGTAGCATTCCGGGACATTGGCAAGGTCTGGAGCAGAGTTGGTGGGTACTGGCCGTTTGGGTAAGCCGGCAGCAAGCAGGCAGGTTCGATGGCAGTCCTCTCCCCACGCCCTGATCACCCCGGTCACCCAGTCGAGCTGAGGGTTGTGCCGGCGGAGCCATGGGTAACCCAGGATGAGGGGCTGGCCCGGGGAATGGAGCAGGTGAAACTGGATGGTTTCTTGATGGTTTCCGGACAGATTCATTGAGACAGGGGCCGTGACATGAGTGACCGATCCGAGTAAGTGTCCATCCAGCGCCCGGGCAGGAATAGGGGGGGTCAAACGGTGGCTCTCTAGTCCCAGTTGGCGTGCCAGCTTGATGTCTATTATGTTGGCTTCGGCACCAGAATCCACCAGAGCAGCCAGGGTGTGAGTTGAGTCAGAGAGACAGAGGTGAACTTGCAGCAGGGGTTTGCGGTCGGAGGACTGGACGGTCATTGAGCTCAACCGGACTCCCCCTAGGTCCGGTGAGCTTCGGCTTTTAAAGGACAGGTGGCAACACGATGTGAATCACCGCCACAGTAGAGACAGAGGTTTGAGGTGAAGCGGCGCTGGCGTTCGGCTGGAGTGAGACAGGCTCGCCCAATTTCCATGGGCTCAGACTGGTCAAGCTGGCTTGGTTGGGTAGCAGTAGGTGGCAGGGGCCCAGTCGAATTTCTCCGAATGCCAGTGGTTGGTGGATTTTGGCGCCCCCTCTCACGACGGCGGGTCTGTATCCTTCTGTCGATCCGGACAGCCAGTGCGATGGCTTCATCAAGGGTGGAAGGCAGTTCATGGGAGACCAACTCATCCTTGATGTAGTCGGCCAAGCTGTTGAAGAACGCGTCCACCAGCGATGGTGTGTTCCAAGAACTTCTTCTTGCCAGGGTTCGGAAGTCGATGGAATGGTCTGCAACTGTTCGTCTGCCTTGCCGAATACTGAAAAGCTCACGGGATGCCTCTGCGGTTGGAGAATCTAAGTCAAACACTTTCAGCATCTCCTCAGCAAACAGGTCGAAGGTTGCACATGCAGGGGTCTGGCGTTCAAACTCTGCTGTTCCCCAGAGTCGAGCTCGGCCCGTCAGGTGTGTGATGGCATAACCGACTTTAGCCCCTTCCGTGGCAAAGGTCCTTGGCTGCAAGGAAAACTGAAGTCGGCAGCTAATCAGGAATGGCCGGACCTGGGATGAATCGCCGTTGAACCGCTCTGGGTTTCCAATCTTGGGTTCTGGGGCAAGCGCCGCGGCTGCAGTGGCTGGGGCAGAGGACTCGGCTGCTGGGCTGGTGGGCAGACTGGCTGGAGCTGGACTGGTGGGCAGACTGGCTGGAGCTGGGCTGGCGGGCAGAACGGCTGGGGCAAGGCCGGCAGGTAGAGCGGCTGGGTTAAGGTTGGTGAGGAGCTGGATGATTAAGCCGAGTTGTTGTTGCTGGTGCTGGACCTGTTGCTGTTGCTGCTGGAACTGCTGCTGTTGCTGCTGGAACTGCTGATGTTGTTGGTGGCCGACCTGTAGCAGGGAGGCAATGTCGCCGCTCATGCGGGTTACCTCTCTCTCAGCATTTTCCAGACGTTGCATGGCGGTGGGTTGCTCAGGCTCATCGGTTTCCATGTTGGGGGAAGTGTGCGCTGGGTCCATAGTGGTCAGATCGTACTGTCACGGTTCAGACAGACGACCAGAGGACCACAATTGCGTCACACAGAAAGTTTATTGAAAACTTGAGGGGGAAGGGAAGTTGGGAGAGTGAGGGTTCTGCTGGTTCCAAGAGTTACCGGGATTCCAGGGTTCGTCCAACGTGCTGTGTGTGCGTCCCCCCCCAGTGGCAGAGATTAGTCCAAAGGAGCCGGTGGTAGGTGGTCCGGAAGTCCTGGGGGGGGAACACAAACACAACAGCACGGTGAAACAGGGCAGAAGTACAGTTCAGGGAGAATCCAAAATCGTTGTGCAGAGACAGAAGGCTGGTCAGAATTACCGGGGTAGAAGAGTAGTCAAGAGTCGTGCAGGCAGAAGGCAGGTCGGGTTTTCCGGGGCAGAAGAGTAGTCAGGATACAGGCAGGTTCAGGGTCAAGATACAGGAGTCAGAGAGAAGACAGCAAACTGGTTCCGGGTGTGGAATTGCAGACGATCTGACAAAGTTGAGCTGTGAGAAGAGGCTTTAAATACTGGGAGAGGTTAGTGGGTAATGCAGCGCAGCTGGCAGAGTAATCAGAGCAGAGTGGTGCAAGGAGAGGTTGGTGAGTGGATAATGTAGCGCAGCTGGCCAGGTAATTAGAGTAGAGCAGGGAAGAGACAGGTGGAACTAGTTTGGGTGAGTAGAGAGAGCGGTGAGCAGAGTGGCAGGTAATGGGAACCAATTAAGGTGGTGAACTGGTGGAGTGAGAGGGCTCATGACAGTAGTTCATTCAGACCAATAGGAGTAGGTCCAAGCCATGCGTCAGTAGTTCATTCAGACCAATAGGAGTAGGTCCACTTCTCTTCTTACTACCACATTTCAATAGAAATCAGTCCACGTACAAGAGGTCACGTACTGGCAGCCTCTTACCCCTCTCCTTTGAGGAGTGACCATCGGCCACCAGTGTCCTCATCCACCTGCTTAAACTCAGACCAAAACAATACTTCCCCTCACCTGGGACGGAGTGAGATGAGTCATGTGAACGTGTCGTGTCTAATCTCAGTGTACTGACCTCTCCCTAATCTCTCCCATCGTAACACCAAAACTACTCCTGCTACTACTACTACTATTATTACTACAACTACTACTACTACTACTACTACTACTACTACAACTACTACTACAACTACTCCTGCTACTACTACTACTATTACTACTACTACTACTACTACTACTACTACAACTACTACTACTGACTGCTGACACTAAAACCATCAACATCGGTAGTGAAGTAAAAAAAGAACAACAAATAGAAAAAGAGAAAGAAAGACAAGATAAGTGAAATGTTAACAAACCACTCAGTAATTCAAAGTGTGACATTTTAATAGAACTTTCCTTTTTTCAGGTTAAGGCCTTTTCATTATGCACAGTTGTCTGTTTTTTCTGCTACTAAAGAAATGTAAAAAAATAAAATAATAAGAAACACAAAGAAAAGATGGAGTGAATGCAATCCACCTGTCCTCTCTGCTCTGGTTGTTTAACTGATGATGCTGTTGAGCGCGGCAAATTGAAACATTTACATTTTGCGCATTCTGACATTTACATCAGTTTTTCCGGATGTTCTCATTTGGGGACAGCTCCGAACAGTCCAGCTTGAAAACAACTCTCTGAAGGGTTTCAAAGTTAATTTGGAGCTCTTCAGAATATGGCAGATTTGCTCCATAAATCAACCCAAGGAGCATGAAACAAATGCCTTGGAAAGTTAGTAGAATAGTTCCAATGAAGAGGGCTCATATCCTGCTGATGGACGAGGCAGGAGGGTAAGGCATGTCACTACACGGAAGTAGGCAGCAGTGATTCTCTTTGGTGTAGGCCCCCGCCTGTGTAGAATATTTCCAAAGAAGATGGACGAGGCAGGGGGGCAAGAACCTACCTCCCCCTCACAGGACAGGGACCAACTAGTGATGGTGGCTGGAGGGTCGGAGATGATGGCATCCACATCAGAGTCCTGCGTTAACCATTGACCCAGGTCCTGGCCAACAGAAGCAGACAGCCTTTGCATTACTCACAGTGGCCAAGGATGGAGGGATGTTGTCCATGTAGAACCAGATGCAGATCTGCTTTATGCAGCAAATGAGATGGGTCAGCAGTACCAGCATGTATTTACGTAATATAAATGTTGGATGTGTTACATGTTGGGAAATATGTATGTTCATGTTGCTTGGACCTAACCACAAAATGTCACAAAATACAGTATCATAAGTCTATATCAACAAAACAGTTGTCGTCCCCATCTTCCAATTATTGCACATTATCCTGTGATCTTAATCCCATCTCCTTAACCACTATGCCACGGCTTCCCACATGAGCAAGTTCTGGAATATCCAAAACAGGATACATATATTATATATTCTATTCTATTCTATTCTATTCTATTCCAGGTGTTTTCCTCTCCGGTGTCTAGGAAAGGATCTATTCTATTCCAGGTGTGTTCCTGTCCAGGTGAGGTTATCTGACCTCCATGGGGTTGACGGTGATGGTGACGTTGGAGTTGTCTGCCTCCTTGCCCTCCTCCTCCTCCTCCTCCTCCTCCTCCTCTTCTGCCTTGGCGTCCTGGTGGGTGGCATGGATGCGGTAGATGCCAACCACCACCACCACCACCAGGGCGGTGATACACATCACGATCACCACTGTGGCAGCAGGCGGGGTGCCTGAGTCATTGGAAAGAATGGAGGAAGTAAGAGAGCGAGCGAGAGAGAGAGAGAGAGAGAGAGAGAGAGAGAGAGAGAGAGAGAGAGAGAGAGAGAGAGAGAGAGAGAGAGAGAGAGAGAGAGAGAGAGAGGGAGAAAGAGGGAGAGAGATGTAAAAGAGTAACAGAAAAAGAAATATGTAAGCAACTAAGACCTTTTTTATTGCTACAAGGTTTTTAATTTGTGTGCAGGAACCAAAAATGTGAATGCTGCATGCGAGCTGACAGAGTCTTGAAAACTCAAGCAGGTTTGGTAATTGACATGAGCAGCCAGTGGGTGTTCGACGACGCATAACTGAGACCCTGGATTACAACCTAATCAGAACCGGGGCACATTAGCAAAGGCCAGGCCACGCTACATCTACACCACACCACACCACACCACACCACACCACACCACACCACACCACACCACACCACACCACACCACACCACACCACACCACACCACACCACACCACACGCTATGCTACATACACATTAGCAAAGGCCAGGCCACGCTACGTCCACACCACATGCGTACATACATGTTCCTCATATTTAATGTCAGGCAATTGAGAGGGTCAGAGGCAACAGAGGCTGCGGAACACTGTTACTGCATGGCATTGAGGAACAGAGAGAGAGAGAGAGAGAGAGAGAGAGAAAGAGAGAGAAAGAGAAAGAAACATGAATCAAGAGAATGTGTGTGAGACAGAAAGAAAGATGAATGGAGAGTGAAAAGGGAGGGATAAAGAAGAAAAAGGAATGTACAGAGAGAAATGAAGAAAAGAGAGGAAGAGAAATAGGTGGGCTGGTAATGGAAAGTGTTTGTGGCGCGGTGCGGTGGTTCTGCCAAGGCCAGCAGCCCAGAGGCCTGGGGGGAATACAACACTCAGTATTGAATGCATTTATATGCCTGACAAGCACCGCACGGCCCTTAAAAGCAAGCAAGCGGACCACTTGAGTAAGGCTTTTTATTATCAAATGTAGTCCGCTGCAAATGTAGTCAGCTGCAATGCATTTAGGTTTGAAACCTAAATGAAACCTGTGTGTGTATGTGTGTGTGTGTGTGTGTGTGTGTGTGTGTGTGTGTGTGTGTGTGTGTGTGTGTGTGTGTGTGTGTGTGTGTGTGTGTGTGTGTGTGGTGTGTGTGTGTGTGTGTGTGTGTGTGTGTGTGTGTGTGTGTGTGTGTGTGTGTGTGTGTGTGTGTGTGTGTGTGTGTGTGTGTGTGTGTGTGTGTGTGTGTGTGTGTGTATGGACTAAGGGGAGGAGAGATGACTGCATGACCCTCATGTCACTCTGGTCTCTGCATTCCACTCCGCATGACAGGTGAATAGCAGGTTTAGAAGACGGGAGACGGTGGAAAGATGACAGCTGTCAGTCATCACCTTCCCAGTGCATATTATATGTTTAGAAAACAGCATTTGATGTCAGTCATCACCTTACCAGTGTATATTATATGTTTAGAAAACAGCATTTGATATCAGTCATCACCTTACCAGTGTATATTATATGTTTAGAAAACAGCATTTGATAACACTGGATATAGGTAGCACCCACCTGTACAGACAAAACCGTTAAATACAAAACTTAAATCTGTTAATACATGATGAGTAGTAAAGGATAGTGCAGCTTTCTCCAAATAAAGTACTTTTACTGAGTACATGTGCACAATCTACTTACAGTAGACTCATCTACACTCCAAATGCAGCACCCAACCCCAATCTACTTACAGTAGACTCATCTACACTCCAAACGCAGCATCCAACCCCAAATGTCAGTACAGTAGAAACAGAAACAGATGGGAGTTCAGTCATGTCTGGGAGGGTAGCTGTCCATGGTAAACCTGATTACATGACCTATAATTATCCTATAGTAGAGTAGAGTAGAGAGTTGTAACATGACCTATAATTGGCCTATAGTAGAGTAGAGAGTTGTAACATGACCTGTAATTGGCCTATAGTAGAGTAGAGAGTTGTAACATGACCTGTAATTGGCCTATAGTAGAATAGAGAGTTGTAACATGACCTATAATTGGCCTTTAGCAGAGTAGAGAGTTGTAACATGACCTATAATTGGCCTATAGTACTCTCACACACACACACACACACACACACACACACACACACACACACACACACACACACACACACACACACACACACACACACACACACACACACACACACACACACACACACACACACACACACACACACACACACACACTGCCTGCTCGGTGGATGTTGGCTGATCTTAAGGCAACCTCCCAGCCCAGCTGTATGCCAAGGTCACGACCTCCCAGCCCAGCTGTCATCCTGCTGCAAGGTCACACCGTGCCGCAGATAGCCACTGCCCACAAATGAAGAACTGAATACTACAGTACACACATACATCTGCATTCATACTGTTGCCCACATGTCTACACACAATTTTAAATAGTTCAAGCATCCACTCTTGAAACACATTATTTAAAATCCTTTCACACACACACCCAAACACAAACACACACATACACACACACACACACACACACACACACACACACACACACACACACACACACACACACACACACACACACACACACACACACACACACACACACACACATACACACACACACACACACACACACACACACACACACACACACACACACACACACACACACACACACACACACACACACACACACACACACA